>NC_000074.6:58253212-58383212 GCF_000001635.26 Mus musculus | reverse complement strand
TCAATGGAATGATCAGTACTTTTTAAAGCAAATCATGAATATGTTTCTCCTGGATATTAGTTGTTAATATTGATAGGAAAGCAAAGACTTTGAATACTAAGAATTAGACAAGGATTCCCTGACCTCATACATAACCAGAACAGCTCATTCGGCACAGCATTTGGCTGTAGTGACCCCACCCCTTCCCAAGTTCCCTCCCCAGCTCTAAATGCCTAGGATCTCAGCCAGGCATGAGCACTGGGCCAGGTTCAGAAGATACCCTCCCCATGTCTAGTTTGTTATCAAAAATGTAAAATGTGTGTCTTTGTACTAACTGCAAAACTATTTCACCTTCTTTTTCACTCATCTGAAACTGCAACCTCCTTCAGACAAGCTGAGATCTAGAGGTCTTCCTTAAAAGCTTCCTTATTCACCCTGCTAAGAAATCAGATTTCTCTCATTCTAAGTCCCATATAGGATTACATTTATTTTTTCATGTTATCCTAAATATCTGTGTGCACCTTACTTTTTTATTGACTCACACTTTCATTGTAAAAGAACATGAGATGTGGACTCTATTATTTTTAAATTTATAAAACTATTCATGAGAATATGATCTAAACAATCTCAGAGAAGAGCTACAGCTTTTAAAATTCTACTGAAATGCAAAACACATCAGTCCTATCAAAATAAGAGTTAGCTCTGGATCAGTGTCCAAACCTGGTGATATTTTTCTCTTAATTTAAGCATAGTCTGCAATGAAATGTTCACCTAAGTAATTATGATTATGAAAATTTTATTCCAATTATAGTTTAATAAATTTGCTCTGATAGTTTCAAGGATATGTGAGATGCATTAATGGAAATGTTATTATAGCTTGAATGAAAAAACAGAGTACTCAGAGAATAGCATGGATATTGCTTTAGTTATATATAACTATTAGCATGCTTCAATTAAATAAAACATGAAATATCTGAATGGATGCAACTAATACACTTCAATGCATTTCGTCTGTTTGTTTTCAAGTCCATTAACAAAGACCCACTATTTGAAAAACTGATACTAATAATATATGAAATATACTACAAAAATTGTCCTCTAAAGATATACAAGGCTATCCTCTGCTGCATATGCAGCTGGGGTCATGGGTCCCTCCATGTATTTTCTTTGGTTGGTGGCTTAGATCCTGGGAGCTCTGGGTTACTGGTTGGTTCAAATTGTTGTTCCTCCTATGGGGCTGCAAGCTCCTCCCCTTTTCTTTTCCAAATATGATTACAGTCAGTATAAAAGAAGATTTAAAATTATTTTTCTCAGTTTTACTGTTAGAATGTTCTAGCTTGTCATAGTTAATTTTAGCTGTCAATTTGACACAAAACTTGGAGTCATCTGGGAAGAGGCAAGCTCAGCTGATAGACTGTCTTAAACAGATGGGCCTGCTAATTGATGTGAGAGGATTCAGACACCTGTGATAGTGCCATCCCTAGTGAGGTAGGTATGGATGGATAAAAAAAGAAATCTGAGAAAGCCTTAGGAAGCAAGCCATGATCAGAACTCCTCTATATTTCAAGACTCAGTTCCAATATCTCCTACCCTGGCTGTTTTTTATGGTGGATGGAAACCTGGGAGTACAAGCTAGATGAACCCTTTCTTTGGCCAAGTTGGTCAATGATTTGACACAGCACAGAAATCATGGAAGACAATTTCCTTAAATGGACTCTTTATTATTCTGAACTCTTTAAAATCTCTTTTCTAATTGTATTCTAGCCATTTATAATTTTTTACTGTTGCATTTCTGAACATGTTTAATATAAGGAAAAATTCCATTTCAAAAAAGCAATACATACATATTTCATAGAAAAAACACTTTTTGGTTATAATACTATTAGGAGCAAAAAATAGTTAATGCTTATTAAACAATTAGTCTTTACTTAAGTGATACTGACTGGTGGTGATATGAAATGTCAAAACTGTAGGGTATCTGTGCAATAGAACTTTCATTAAAAATTGCAGAATATTTAAATGGCATTCATGAAAAATGACTGATGTCAATTGTGTGCTGTTATTATTCACGTTCCATTCAGAGCATCCTCAGCCATGGTAAGGAAAGTGGAAAAGGTGCTTATTATTTTATCTGTTGGAGGACTGCTCTGTCATTTTCAAAATAAAGGTACTTATGTGCTAGAGGATTGTTATCTGAATTTTGTTTTGAGTAAAAGGAAGAAACTGACAGACAAGTCAGAATTTATTCATTATTAGGGTGAGATAAACCACAAAATGGATTCTTCATGAACACTGGCAACAATCTAAACAACGAGCCTACAGGAACCACTTAAATAAGGGCTGTGTCAATTGAAAAAAAATCCACTTCATATCCAAAAAATGTAAAAGAATATGCAGTGATATAGAATGACAATTATGTCGCTTTATACTTATGAACCAGTTTTTACATGTAGTTGAGTTTCTCTCCCTGATACTCTGACATCTCCCAAGCTTTTATTGGTTTCAACACATTGATCTAAAATATTAAGTGAGCCTAAACTCTGAAAAGACTTTGGTAACTCACTTGAATATAAATTCAAATCAGGCAGTATTGGAATTGATACCAGAAAAAATTTGCAGTTGATTTATATTGTATTAATTGTTTCCATGCACTTGAGGAAAGAATATCAGTTATTTTGCAAATATGCTTTTATCACTATATCTTTAATGGTTTGAACACATGATTTACCTGCCTTCTACCACAGAACATCATACTGGTTTATATGTGAAAAATATATAAAATAAGGGCTTATATCATCATTAAGAGTTAATCATTGCTGTAATAATATAGCTACACACACACACACACACACACACACACACACACACACACAGTACAAATGTAAGCATTTTTGGTAAGACATTACATATTTAACTCAAATATTCCATGGATTGATTTTTATTCTGTATCTCCTAAATTTTTGTAAAATACTCTATATTCATATGCTTATGTTTTATTTTCATTTCTGAGACAAGGTGTTTCTGTGTATATCAATCTGGCTTGGAGCTCACTAAGTTACCCAGACTGTCCTCAGATTCCTGAACAGTGTTCTTCAATTTCCAGACTGCGGCAATTTTACATGTGGGGGAATATATTCCATTTAATCTACACATAATGGTTTGAAGATTACCTGAACTGTACATAGAGTAAACAGGAAACACTCGATGCTTGTGGTAATTTGATTGAGCAATGTCCCTGTTAGGCTCAGGCATTTGAACATTTGATGCACACTTTGTGGATCTGGTTTGGAAGGGAATGGAAGCTGTAGGAGGTAGAGCTTTGCTAGAGGAAGTTCCTAGCTGGGTGTGGGAGTTGAGGATATACACCATGGCATTACTTCTCATTCAATGTCTCTGCTTTCTGGGAGTAAATGAAATGTCACCACCTAGCTTCTTGCTCCTGGATCCAAGCCTTCTACTGTTGCCACGTCCTCTCCCTGCCCAGTGATGAACTATATTCCTATGGAACTGTTGCCCCAAACAAACCCTCTCTCCCCTAAGTTGCTTTTGGTCATATTTTTGGTCTTGTTTTGCTTTGGTTTTGATTTTCGGGTTGTTTTTGTTAGTTTTTCCCAGCAATAGAAAGGTACACAATACAGTGAGTGTTAGGTATGTCTTTGCTGCAAGCTATTCTTTATTAGTACTATCTATTAAGAATTTTATTTTCTTCTTTCATTGTACCATGTTTATGAAATTATCTGGTCATTTGCAAAAACAATTCTGTATTCAAGAAATAATGTCTGGACTCACACACTGCTATTTTTAATTTGTGTTTTGCTTAATATATAGGTAGATATTTTCACATTTTCATATTGTTTCTTGTGACAAGAACCCTACATATGTGTCCCTTTTCTGGTTCTCTGATTCTATTATCTACTATTATTTCATTTGAAAATAAGTTAAAACTCCAGGAATAAGTCTATAAATATTTTTCACTCACTAGTAAAATAGACTATGGCTGAAAAGAAGCCAAGGACAAGCTTAAGTGGAGACTGATTTTAGTGCTCTTGTACATTATTGTGACCCTGTTTGCACTAGCGATTTGATTCAGTATTGGGCAGGGAAGAGTTTTATTCTTTTCTGCACATACCTGAAGATCTCCTTCTCTGTTCTCCTCTTACATCCCTTGTTTTGACATATTAAATAAACAGACCAGTTCCAACTGACTCAGCTACTAGGTTTTCTTTGAACGTTGTCATAGAATAAATAGTGCCACAAAAATACAACATTATCAATAATGTCAGTTGCATTTATTGAATCTTGTTCTCAATTACTATAAACATGCATTTTTGTGTCCCCAGGGTCTAGCAAATGGATGCATTTTGGTGTTTTGCAAGCTTCAGTAGTGCTTGAAGCATTAGGCAAATCTCCAAGTCAAAACTGTCTCTGGAACTTACTTTGTACTTGGATTGCAATGCTGTTATTAACCTCTCAGGAAAATGAATTCCAATCAATTTTAATGTTATAAAATTGATTTTCTAGGCTAGTTTTTTATCAATATGGACAACATTTTACCAGGAAAGTATCAAAACAAATATTGATAAAGTGATAGATTTGCAACATTATAGGATGAATGGGGGACAATCCATCATTGTCCATAAGACACTGTCTTGCAGATGAGCAGATCCAACAATTACAGTGTGTGGTGTGTCTTAAAATCTTTGATGTCAGACACTAAAGCCCAGTGGGAACGCTATAGACAGAGAGGTCACAGGAAAGATCCTTGTGAGGAACATAGACCTCTGGCAACTGTGTAAAGGCCATGTTAGGCTTAAAGGTAGACAGTTTATGGCAGGAAGAATGTCAACAAAAGCAGATATATTAAGAGAATCAACCCCAAAAGGTAAATCAGGTAGGTGTGAGTGTGATGCCAAGATGCTAGAGAGAAAGTAGGTTTCCCGAGGTCCCAGTCAGGATGGTTTACCTCTAAACCATCCTCTATGAAGTGTGAGCTTTTCAGGAGGCATGTTTGTCAGACAGCCACAGCCAAACTACCAACAGCCTTGAGTGTGCACTGCTGTTCTCCAAGAGTGACACACAAGATTTTTTTCCAGGAAACTGTTGCTTTTGTGAAATAAAATGGAAAAGTGCAAAACATTCAAGAATAATTGACATGGCAGCAATCAATAGCACCCAGCACAGGCAGTGAAGAACAAAGACAAAGGCAATTTGTCTTCTTGTTTGTAAGGAGCAGACAGAAATGGGCTACTTGGGATAAGTCACAGTAAATTTCAATTTTTGCAGAGCACTTTTAACTTATGAACATGAATTTTTCTTCAGCTCTATTTCTTAAAAATATAACATCAAAATTTGATTTAATTTTCCTTGTTTTCCAATGATCATATGATGTTATTGAAGTACCTACATCGTCATTTGACACACTATAATGGAAGTAACTTACTTCTTACCAATCGTTTCATTAAACTTGTTGGTGAATTAAGTTGTATCCTAGGCATGAAAGATAGTTTGGGATGGTGAGATGGCTCAGTGGGTAAATACACTTTCTAACAAGACTGATAACCTGAATTGAATACCAGATCTTACAGCTTCTCATAACTTCTCCTCTGACCTAGACATGAAAACCATGGCATGTGTGACTGACACCTCATACATTTTTATGCATATAAATTAAAAATTATAATTAAAAGCACAAAATTTAGAAACAAGTATCCAAAGTATGGAAGAGATGATATATTTTTGAAATTTTCATTTTTGAAGAAGAAAACACCTATGAAAAACATTTTAAAGCTATTTAATGCTACAAAATCCATGCAAAGTTTAGGGAACAGGAGAAACTTACTGTAGCCCATTTATCCACTCCCTGGGGAAAAAAAATGCTCTCAAAATTCCTTAAACAAGTGTAAATATTTGTGTAGGGTTTAGGTCTTTCCCCTGTGCATGTTAGCACATCTATTTTTGTTGTTCTTGTTCAGCTCATGCTAACAGCAATTAATGAAAAAAAGAGACCAAGGATTTGAAAAAAAGAACAAGGAGGGGTATATATAAGAGTTTGAAGTGAGTGATGTAACTATATTATAATCTAAAAAATAAGAGAAATAATTTGAAAAGTGCAGACACTAAAATCTCTCTTAATCATACTTCTTACCTAATTTTAAAATATACGTTTTAAGGATACTTCTAACTCCTAAAATATTTCTTAGCAAATGTTCCATTTGGGGTCTGGGCTGTGATATGTGTTGTGTGTCTGACTTGATATTTTATACTTATTATTTTCTCTGTGTCTGTGATGCTGTCTCTGTGGTTTCTAAAAGAGTTGTCCCATATTCCTATAATTGATTCTGTATTCAACTGGTATGCTCAGCAATCTCTATGGAATGATTTATAATCCTGTCATTTTAAAAGATAATATGGGAAATTTCTCAATGAGGTAAATAGCATTGCTAGCCCCCAGTAATAAAATTTCTACTATCAGAATCACTTAAAACATAATTTTAAACCTAAGGCAGTTTATTGCTATCATTGGAAAAGTCAAGGAAACTGCTTTTAAATATATAATACTCTAGACTTTAAAATGCTACCATCTTTCTTCACTATAACACTCCATTGCACTGAAGAACAGCAGCATGACACTGGAGGAGAGAGATTTCTCTTGACAGTTTGTGGGGGAAAAGCCACTTCTCCATAATGTTTTAAGAACACAAATGACCTCAGCCTCTTGTATTAACATTTTAATTTATCTCTACATACATATTTGTATTAACAATGGCTAGATTTTCTGAAAGTTTAATTTCTACCCTAAGATGATCCCACCCTACTCCCTCAAGAAATTAAGCTTTTGATTTTCATAAAGTTTATTTTCCAGTTTCAAAAAACTACAAATGATCACATTATTTAATTAGCTGAGGGAACATATCTATGAGCATTAATAGCCTGACCATTTAACCTAAAATTAGTAATGATCAAAATAATAAGAGAATGGAAAGAACATCAAACTTCTAGCATATTATTTTCACTGTAGAATAAAAATGGATAACTTCAGAATCATATGTCATACAAAGATTTCAGCTTATTGTTGCCATGCCTAAATTTTCATACATTTAAAGCAGTCTATTTGCTTTCTAGAATTAACTATCTTTAGGTAGTGCTATTGTGATTTTAATTAATCAACAAATTCAAATAGTGTGTGCAAAGAAATGAAACAATGCTATATTCACAGAATTAGACATCACAAAGGCAGTATCTGATGTTATTGGCTTCTGATATGCATGGCACTCTTCCTTTCCCAGTTTGCTCAGTCAACACATCATAAAGAGAAGAGGCCTGAGGGTGAGCTCAGGCCTCCTCAGCAACTCAAGCAAAGGGAATAGGAGAATATTATTTAGTTATCGCAGTACAACAAGCACATAGATTACATCTGAGACTGAAGGAGCTGTACCATTAATCTTCTGTTCATCCAGCCTAGAATGAGTAACATAGCTTGAAGTAGAACACAGCTATATTTGACAATATCTACCATGACAAGAACTCATAGAATATATCTAAAGAATAATGTCTTGAGGTTTGTCATACGGCTCAACGAGTAAAATGCTGGCCACTGGTCTCAGTTGTCTTTCGATCACTGTACTAAGATACCATGATTCAAGCAACTCATAAAAGAAAAAAAAAAGTTATTGAGGCTAATGGTTCCAGAGGGTTAGAATTCATGATCAATCATGGTTCTGGAGCAATGACTGAACACTTAAGTGCTAATCCACAGTCATAAGCTAGAGACAGCTAACTCATAATGCTGTGGGCTTCTAAAACTTCAAAGCCCTACCCCAGTCACATACCTCCTCCAACAAGGCCATGCCTTCTAATCCACTAACTGGGGAGAATGCATTCATATATATGTGTGTGTGTGTGTGTGTGTGTGTGTGTGTGTGTGTGATCTAGGGGGACAATGGTCATTCAAACAACCACATCACTTAAGTTTTAATAGTCAGAACATGTATAAAAGCTGGAAATGGCAGTATACTCTTATGTTATCTTTCCAAGAGGAAATAGAAACAAACATCTATTAGCCCCAGATAGGGAACTAATGACAGAACAAGTTAACAAGTTGGTTTCCATCCAAGTTGATGAAGAAATTAGTTTATTGAAGTGATTCTCATGAGTGTGGTTGACACATTCCCTACAGCATGCAACACAAAGGCAGGAACATCACCAGCAAGTCTACTATTGTTTTGCTGACCACTCACAAAAGCTGCATCCCAGAATACTCTGAACTACTTTCAGGCAGTACAGCAGCCAATAGAGTCCCCTCTGAGAAGCTGCACAGCTCAAAATTTCCTATCTCTAGTGCTTGCTTCCATAACTTGAGAAGGGGGTCTATGAATCTTGTAAATTTCAGCTGTTGTAAACATGTCAGGTATATATATTTCTTGACTTTCCTGAACTTTTCATCTCCCTGAAGAGAGGGATTGTTTTCATCCAGAGGAAATTGCTACACAAAATGTACCACTGCCGTGCTTCTATAAGGAGATGTAGGAGACACAAGGATCCCTGGAAGGCTCCTGTCCAGGTATCCTTCTATAGTCAGCACCATGGCAACAAAAGAGATCTGGTCTCAAATGTAAGGTGAAGATTGATACACATGTCTGAATCACGTGCTCTTATGCACACACACACACACATACACACACACACATGCTCATCATAGACACATAAGTACAATGAACAATTGAACTATTAATTCAAGGCTAGGTAGTAAGATTAAAAAAAAAAAGTCTTGAATTATTGCCTAGCCAAAAACAGCATGCCCTGAATAAAAAACATCCAGGAAATTCTGAGAGCATTATTTCCTGATTGTGTACAATACTCTGTCCTATAAGAGAATATGGTCTATTATGTGATGTCAGATATATTAACAAAAATATTCATGCTCATCTTAACCTTAAAATATTTCACACATTTGTAGAAGGAGGGGACTTCATTTAGGTTTCTATTTTTATTTTTATTCATTTTACATCCCAATTGCAGCCCCAGTTCCCTCCTCTCCTCCCAGTCTCACCCATACAAATCCCTCCCCTCATTAATCTCTCACCATAACAGCAGATTTTTATCACAGAAAATTCAAAATCCAGCTATTATAATAATTGCAATTAAAGAATTGTTGTTGAGAGTCTTCTTAAATGCCATCTATTTGAATTTTCTTTGAAAAATGTATTAACATAGTTCACAGAATTATACAATTAGAGATGATACTGACGAACATGAATTGTATGTTCAAGGCCAGTATGAGTAATTTAGTGAGAGACTGTCTAAAGAATCAAAACAAACAAAAAATTAAAAAATGAAATAAAATTGGGATTGAGGCACTGGGTTACATATTATCCGTTGGAACAGCACATGCTTAGCATGTGTCAAATACTGTGTTCAATGACTAATTTGAAAATAAATAGTGCATCATTTATCGAGTGGCACATTCCTTACATATGCCAGTTGATCCAATGACAGTTATATATGTTTAACTTATCAGTTAGTTTGAATAGGCTGGCTTACAGTT
The DNA here is from genome assembly GCF_000001635.26 of Mus musculus. Classification (NCBI taxonomy): domain Eukaryota; kingdom Metazoa; phylum Chordata; class Mammalia; order Rodentia; family Muridae; genus Mus; species Mus musculus. The sequence goes on along the minus strand of NC_000074.6, from coordinate 58,373,689 downwards.
TCAGAGATTTAGCCCACTCTCACCATGGCAGGAGGTATAGAAACATTCAGGTTGACAGGGTGTTAGAGGAGCTGAGAGTTCCACATCTTGATCTGTAGGCAGAAAAATGGATTTTGTGTACCACACGGGGCATAGGTGGAATATATAAGACTCCAAAGCCTGTCTCCACAGTGGCATACTTCCTTCAGCATGGCCACACCTCCTTATGGTGCCACTCCCTGTAGACCAAGCATTCAAGCACATGAGTCTACAAAGGCCATGAGAATAGACTGAAACCTTTGAAACTATAAGCCAACCCTGATTAAATGTTTTCTTTTATAAAAGTGCTAGTGGTCATGATGTCTCTTTACAGCAATAAAACCATAACTAAGATAACGCAATATATTTTAGAGGGTTAAACCTTTTGCAAATTTTCTGTACCTCATTCATATCTTGAAACTTACTCAGAGGATTATACAATTGATAGCATGCTGAAAGTTTCTCAGCAGTGCGGTACATTTTGTTTGCTAAAACTGTCAGGCCTTCATGAATCTCCTACCAGATCTATCCCTCCAAGAGATTATTGTCACTAGTGTGTAAAGTGATCAACTATCAAACCCTGTTAGCAGAAAGAACTAACACCAGCTATCATGACAGCTTGCAGGGACTCTCTCCATAGATTGAGTTCTAGGAATGACATGCATTTAAATATACCCCATTAATATGCTTTAACCTAATTTCAAGCTTAATTCCCTGTAGCCTAGCTATAAAATGATTTGGTTCAAAAGAAATTTTATTCTTTCCTTGCTTTGGGTTATGTTTTTGCTTTCGGTGTCTACACTGAGAACTTCATGCTTAATATAAAATATTCTGACCATAAATCTTGGCTTCCCCCTTTAATTATAAAAATGTGACTATTATGTAGCTGTTCCTGTGAATACAGAGGTTTTCAGTGTTTTAATTACACTTACTTTACTTAAGTGTTAAAGGAAGCAACAGGCCTGCGATTGCCTGGGCACTAATAGTACATAATATAGCCAATTGCAAACAGCAGTCTAATTTGTTGATTTCAACTGAAGTGTAATTATATTGCTTCATTTGCTGAGCAAATCATATGAGAGTTTCTCTAAATCAGCCTGATTGTGTAATGAAGAGCTAATTACAAACAGCAGTGTTCTTGCAGTAAATTCATTGTAAGTGCTAATGCCAGGTTGGCTCCATTGTGACAATGGCTCATTAGTACATTAACAAAAGCAACCGTGGGAACATGCCCAATGCTGGGCTGCTGGTCTTTTGGTTTCTGAAGCTGCAGTGATTACATCCTTCAACATATAATTACCAAGAAAATGGTGCTTGATTTAGGTTTTGGCAAATTTTTTAAAAGAACACAAAGACATTTTTAAAGCAAAATAAAATGATTTGGAAAGCCTTACTGTCAGGCTTAATGTAAGCTTCATTATGCCAGGTGTGCCCTGGAAACCTAATTTAACAAGGGGTTCTTTTAGATGAGAGGCCATTCCTGACAATTGAATTTTGACATCCCACCATAAGAATAGACTGCATAACACATATCTGTCTCTGAGTGAGATGTGTGTGTGTGTGTGCGTGCGTGCGTGCGTGTGTGCGTGCGTGCGTGCGTGCGTGCGTGTGTGTGTGTGTGTGTGTGTGTGTGTGTGTGTGTGTAAGTATACATGTATGCATGTGCACACATGTATTTCTCCTGACTTTACCTGGCTTTGGCACTAGTAAAGAATACAGCAACCTAACAGCTAACTAGACACAAGTCAGAAGCCCCAATCAGTTCGATGTTATTGAGCAACCTTAAAGTAAGTGAGACATGCTTGTAAATTTAATTTAATGTTAACATCTAAATTTTGGATTTTGAAATGGCTCCCCAACTCCATGCAGCTGGACTGAATAAGTAACCGGCTCTGCTGAGGACACTGGCATTACCTGCACTACACGCCAATTCATACCCTTAGATTTGCTTTCCAATTAATTTCTTCTTTTTGATTTCTTCCATGACCAGGAAGCTTTCTTTCTCTTTCTGCTTATTCTACCATATAGGCTCAAGGTGTATTTTCTGGAACCCTTTAACAGTTCAGTACATCACCAGTTTTTTAGGAACACCTTCATGAAAAATGGTCTTTCCTCACACACACATTGCATTTTGTCTATAACTAATAAGATATGCTCTACTATCTTTCAGCTATACTTTCAATATTGATTTATTAAATTTTTTGTTACTATGCCACCACCAACAAAACTACATTTCATTATAATGTTCCACAAAACATTTAAATTTCTTGTCCAATAAAGAAGTCATTAAAGTTAGAAATGTGAAGTTTAAATGTAGGCTAATCATCAGGATTTTTATAAATTATATTTTTTAGATTAACCTAATTACACTTTGAAGGAGTATTGTAAGATTACATATTTTAAAGAAGCAAAAGATTAAATAAAATAAACTTTAATAATAAGTTCTAAAAATGGAAAGAAAGTATGTATATCTGCTGGATAGAAAACTAAGATCAAGTTGTGTAAAAAGGATGGGATATGTTTCATTCTTCATCTCAAAAGTAAAGACCATAGTCCACTGAAGCTATCGATTTGCACCTTCCACACACACACACACACACACACACACACACATCCAGTGACAGTTCATAGAAAGAAAAAAAGCTACAGATATTGTAAAATAATAACCTTTCTCTTTTTAGAGTACTAAGTATTTTTCATTTTTTTTCTGTTTTCAAAATTGTATCCAAAATCCTTTAAAAAATTGTATGTGAGGAAACCAAAACAAATCTAAGAAAGGTAACTCAAATTCTTGCAACTTATTAGTGGCTGGGCAGAAAGAATGATGTTTGCTTTTTTTGACTGTAGATCCTCTACCTGTGGCAAGACACACACAATTTTTCAAATTTTAATAAATAAAATATTACTTATCTGGCTTTTCAAGTATAAAATAAGTCTTTACATTTTCAAAAACTAATGAGAAGTCAACATTGAGTAACCTTGTGTCTACATCTGTATTATCAAACATCCAGTTTGTCCTGAATTGGATCTTTTCAATGGATAGATATTAATATTGTCCTTCTACTAATGATTAAATCCCTCCTTATGTTTTGTTTTAATTTTAGTTTTTGTTTTTGAGAAATGTTCTCATTCTGTAGCCAAGACAGACTTAGACCTATGTTCTAGGAAAATCTGAAACTCAGTGTAACCCCCCTGCCTCATCTTCATGATTGCTGTTATTATAATGTGTACGCTTCTTTGTCTGACTATATTAGTTCTTATAATAACTAATTTTAAATCGCTTGATTTAATTTGGATTCATAGACTTAATTTTTTTTATTATGGATTGTCCATTATTGCAAAAATAATTGGGTTTTCAAGAACTTTGGGGGTTATCTAGAATGCACATAAGTTATAGAGTAGTCAGCCTTCTGCTCTTCATAACAACTGTTCCATGCTCATCATTCTAGTAAGCCATTGGCTTTTCATGTTTATGGTCATTTGTCTTTTCTCCCAATATCAACTTTATAAGATCCATCTCCTGACTTAGACTATGAAAAAGAAACTAGTGATTGACATCATTGCTGATTAATGATTTAGGACATGGCAGGAGCTGTAGAGTATCTATTCAAAATTCATAGCAATAAAGTATGCTGAACTAAGTAGTGAAAAACTCATGAAGATGCAAAAGTATTCAGGCATGTGACAGAGCCTCTGACAAGAATGCCACACACCTGTAGTAATGACAGCCATGTGTCACATTGCTCTCCTGGGCATTGCAGTCACTTCATACATCAAGGCTTCTCTGTTTTGATTTCTTTAGAGCCTATCTGAGTAACCCTGTAAGATGCTGAGCTTTTATATTGGAGAAAATGATCAATGTTTATATAACAAATTCACTTTTGGACTATATTAACACAACAAAACATTGCATGAATATTCGTGTTATTTGATGTTTCACACACAAGATCCAGTAGCTTTTCAGGCAGAGTAATTTTATTTCACTTTATAAGACACCAAAGGAGCCATGTCCATCATGGAAACACAGGCTGCAGTTGTTTGAAGCTGAATTAGCATCATTAAGGAGAAAATAGATTGAATGTTTAGCTAGTTCTATGCAATAGCCCTGCTATCCTGAAATTTATAAGCAGGGAGGTAACTTTAGAGCATGATTTATTGCTTCAACATTACTGTGTTTATTACAGATACAAGCTTATATTTTACAAGCAATAGTTTGATAATACACTGTTTGGCTGTTTTGCTAAATATTTCTGAAAGCATTATTTAACAGAAAAGCATACATGCATCTATGGGAAACCTCAATTCTAACTGTTACTATGTGAGCAAGAGAAGCTGCTGGTTCTATTTACTCATTTTCTATATTTTGTAATACCATTTGGGGATCTAAGGAAAGCACCTCCTTCAGAATGTTTCTTGACATCCTTTAGCTTTACTGATCTATGTACTTGAAGCTATATCATAAAGCATTCTATGTACATATAGAAGTACATATATTACTCAGAAGCAAAAACTGTTAGGTGGCAGCTTTGAATGCTTGACTTTGCCTTCTCTGTGCAGAATCTTTCTAGACAAAAGAGTCATAGACTTCATCTAATACTCCTCCATCTATACCTGACCCTACACAGATACAACATATCAGAGAAAGAACATCAGGGAATGAGAAGTCCTGTGTTTGGTTGGGAATTAGATGCACAGTATCCTATGTTAGTAATAATAAACTTAGATTTAATTGATGTGCATGAGAGCAGCCTATTTTACCAACTTTACATCTCTGTGATTTACATCAGCAAATACGTTAAAAATAATAGAAGCCTTATTTATAATAGCCAGAAGCTGGAAAGAACACAGATGTCCCTCAACAGAAGAATGGATATAGAAAATGTGGTACATTTACACAATGGAGTACTACTCAGCTATTAAAAACAATGAATTTATGAAACTCTTGGACAAATGGATGTATCTGGAGGATATCATCCTTAGTGAGGTAACCCAATCACAAAAGAAGTCATTAGATATGCACTCACTGATAAGTGGATATTAGTCCAGAAACATAGAACACCCAAGATACAATTTGCAAAACACAAGAAAATCAAGAAGAGGGAAGACCAAAGTGTGGATACTTCATCCCTTCTTAGAATAGGGAACAAAATACCCATGAAAAGAGTTACAGAGTCAAAGTTTGTAGGTAAGACGAAAGGGTGGACTACCAGAGACTACCCCACCTAAGGATCCATCCCATAATCAGCCACCAAACCCAGACACTATTGCATATGCCAGAAAGATTTTGCTGAAGGGACCCTGTTATAGCTGTCTCATATGAGGCTATGTCAGTGCCTGGCAAATACAGAGGTGGATGCTCACAGTCATCTATAAGATGGAACACAGGGCCCCCAATGGAGAAGCTAGAGAAAGCATCCAAGGAGCTGAAGGGGTCTGCAACACTATAGGTGGAACAACAATATGAAATAACCAGTACCCCAAGAGTTCATATCTCTAGCTGCATATGTAGCAGAAGATGGCCTAGTCAGCCATCACTGGGAAGAGAGGTCCCTTGGTATTGCAAACTTTATATGCCCCAGTACAGGGGAATGCCAGGAACAATTTACGGGAGTGGGTGAGTAGGGGAGCAGGACGGAGGGAGGGTATAGGGAATTTTCAGGATAGCATTTGAAGTATATATAAAGAAAATATCTAATAAAAAATTTAAAAATGCAAATAAAAAATGCTGAAACATGGAGATTTTATATAATTGTTTAAATTGCTTTGAAGACTACATCATATAATTTGTATATAGTTAAATATGGGAAAATGTATAAACTTGTATGTATAATGATAAATAAAAGGAAGGTGTGTATTAATAAAAAGGTACAGCTGTGATTTAAAAAATAAATTATATATTTAATTCAAATATTGCCTTCTGTTTTGCTTTTAATAATTTTTAAATTAAAAACTGATAATCCTGAAACCATAAACTATTTGACTACAAATTATTTGTTGAACTAAATCGGTAGAATTAGTTGCCCAGGAAAGATGTTGTATACTTTCAGCCCTAGAATATTTAGTTGAGAGGAAGTCGTGATATGTCTACTTGAACTGGAGCTACTATCTGGAAAATAGAGCTGTAATAAATACCATTAAACCGTGCAATTATTACCTAAACTATCCATAAAATATTTTTAAAGAACTAATGTGTTTCAGGTTAGACCAAATTTAGAAGAAAATAACTTTCACTTAATGCTCCAATGAATGTCATGGATCAGCAACCAGGAAGCACAAAAATCAATAGACACTCACAGTTCAATGATAGACTTTGTGGGGTCCACATTATCAGTTTAATACTACAATATGTGATAATCACAAATTAATATTAGACTGAGTAATCATGTGTCTAATTTCTGCCTCAAATATATCCATGATATTTACATCAAACATGGAGACCAATTTTTTAGATTTTAAATTCCTCGTTTCTGATCTGTGGCATCACCCACACCATATTATATTAATCCAATGATTTACAATCAAAGGACAGGAAATCTGAATTTTCAAAAATCCAGATTTCATTGAACATCAAACTTAAGATGTTTCAAACTATACAACACTAGCAAGGAAATCTTAGGAAAAGAAAAAATTCAATAAATGCAGACTAATATTTACTGATTGAAAGTGTGCTTGCTATTTTTATGTAGATATTTCTGATGTCAAGATTTAACACTGAAATCAAGTGCTGTCTCTTTTAGGTACAGCAACTCAGTTAATGTAAATTCTTATTGTCTGCATGCTGCAGCTACATCTACAGTTATTATTGTCCTCAATCTGATAATACAAGTTGACATTGAGTATTAATATTGATTTATCTATTTATCTTTATTTGTTTACTCATTTATTTTTTGCTTTTAAAGACAGGGTTTCTCTGTGTAGTCCTGGCACCCTAGAACTAGCTCTGTACATCAGGCTGGCCTGGAACCGACAGAGATCTGAAAGTTTCTGTTATTGTTAGAATTAAAGTTGTGTGCCACAACTGCCCTGTGAATACTAACATTTTCTCCTATAAAATATTAACTAAAAAGAAGGGAGCTAATTTAGATGAGTATCTATTGTGTCCTCAACACTATACCAGATACTTTTTATGCACTATCATGAGTAAGAAATATACTTACCTTATAAAACATGCATATAAAAATATTTTTTTCAATTCTTCACTTGAAAAGCTTTAAATATTGGAGTTGATAAGTATTTTGGGTTGTTATAGTAAGAAACATTACCATAAATACTCTAAATATCCATAAGTGTAAATCTTCAGTCATCAGAAACAAACATATTCATAGTAATTTTTAAATCTGATAAAATGTATCTAAACTCATTAGAAATTAATGAGAAACAATTAAAATAGGTATTCTTTTGTAATTATTATTTAAGTATTACTATGTTAAAATAGAAATTATAGTAATTAAACTTGTTATTTTTTTATTGTTTACATATAGCATAAAATTTTAAATCCTATTTTCATAGATATACACTGTAAATGTTCTATGTATCCATGCTGTTTGAAAAGAAAGGCTCCAATTTTGTCATGAACCTTTTTCAAAATTTAGTACCTAAGTGAAAACAAATTTAGAAAACAAAACGAGCACATATTGTTTAATATTCCTCCTCAAACTATGTCTTAAGATACTGTTGGTCTCTGTAGAAAAGCAACTGTTAATACACAAAGTTTGTAGCACCAGGACTTAAAGGCAACATAACTTACTAATTAGATAACTACCTCAAAAACTTGCATCATGATGCCTTGTGGCTCAAGTTATTCTATAAAATATTTTCCTAGTCAGAAGTTATTTTAAATGTAACTATTTTTTGTTTTAGGGGTCCCAAAGAATCTCATAAAAACTAATCTCAAATTTAAGGCATTAAAGCACATCTTGTTTTTAAATTTACGATACTGTTCATGTAAACTCAACCCCATCAGTTAATTGTATTGGTTTCTTTATTGGCTCTTTTATTTCTCTATTTATTCTCTGGGTTGCTTTATGGTATTGTGACACATTGATTTTTTTTCCCTCCCACTCCTCATACTAGGAAAGTCCACAGAAAATAAAATATCTTTATCGTTATATAACAGCACAGCAGGAATCATGTTTATTATGGAAGCAAATAAATGAAAGACTGGCTTGTCATTGTAGACCAAATGAGCTATGTTTGAAAAGACCCTGAGATATGAAAGGTCACAGATTGAGTAAATTACAAAAATGATTGCTGATTAAATGAGCTATGCTGTCTTAAAAGGGAAAGCTGTTACAATTTTTTGTGAAATTTAATTATTCATCTTTAATATGTGAGTATGAAGATGTTTACTCAGCAAACATGAATGGGTATCTGCTGATGAAGTGGCTACATTAGGACCAAAGGGCTTTTAATGTAGTTTAAAAAATGGTGAAGATTTATATAAGCACTCTGGGGTGAGCTCTTATTATGGAAAATGATACATGCCTACTAAAAGAAAAAGCGAGATTAAATCAGTTTGTATCGGTGATGTCATAAACCACTAATGCAGTTTGAGTAGTTTATAAATATTAGAGAAAGTTGGTAATGCAGCCAGTGCATTAGTATACTGTTGAGATCTGCTTTGGCCTTCTAAATAAATTCCAAATGAGTCCTTTATTTGTCCTTTGGGAATTAAAATTGTGACTGCTTTTCCTACCTGAGCAGGGTTTTCTGTAAGAGTATCTCTTATTTGTGCTATGGACGAGTAGAAGTTTGAAAATAAATGATGACAGAATATGAAAGGCAAACATCTTCAGTACATTAAAATCTTTGTCACCTCATAGGACATGTTGAGGGGAAATGAATAACACCATGGAATGAACTGAGGGCCCTTTATGCAGTTGTAGAATTAAGTTGTTCTTGAAGATGACAAGGTTATTTTATTTCACTGGCAATATTTCTGGGACACATGGTGTGTTATGAAATGAAAACCCCTTCATTATATACAATGTCTATATATTTCTTCAGTGTATGCATATTAGATGCCTAGTATGTACCAGTTGGTTCCTGGGCTCCATGGACAGAATACTGAAAAACCTTACAAAAATATCTCTGTCTTCTTTTTTTAATTTTTTATTAGAGATTTTCTTCATTTACATTTCAAATGCTATCCAAAAAGTCCCCTATACCCTCCCCTGCCCTGCTCCCCTACCCACTCACTCCCACTTCTTGGCCCTGGCTTTCCCCTGTACTGGGGCATATAAAGTTTGCTAGACCAAGGGACCTCTCTTCCCAATGATGGCCAAATAGGCCATCTTCTGCTACATATGGAGTTAGAGACACGAGTTCTGGGGCCCCCAGTGTAGAAGCTAGAGAAAGTACCCAAGAGCTGAAGGGGTCTGCAACCCTATAGGTGGAACAACAATATGAACTAATCAGTACCCCCCCCCCCCCGAGCTCATGTCTCTATCTCTGTCTTCTTGAAGCTTCTGTTCAGGAAGAGAGATAGAAAGCCCATAGGTTAAAAAATAGAAGTTTACATAACTCTCTTAAGTTGAAAACTAAATGAAAGCCTTTAATATATGTTAAATTATAAAGTCAGGGAAGGTATGGAGAGAAATAAATGGGAAAGAATTGAAGTAAAATGAGGAAGAAGTAAAAAGACTATTTATTAGATAAGTTGAATAAAAGACTATTATTGCTGAAAATTCCATATATAGTTGTTATCATCTGATATTCAATCTTTTGGTAAAAGTCATATACATATACACATACACTTTATCTGTATATGTTGTATATATAGTTTATATGTATGTTTTATATATTATATATACACTATATATACATATATATAATGATGTTTATCATTGCCAAAGACAATATTAAAAGTTAGAACATATTTAAAGCTGTTACTTTAAATAACAGCTTATTCCTCTTTTCTAAAAACTAACCAGTTTTAGAAATAAAAAAGCTGCTCATCTGAGGTCCCTCTGTCACCTAGGAGATTCCATTTGTTAAAGCTGAATTGGATAATGTCAGCAGAGGCATAGAAACACAGGAGAGTGACAAATTTATCAAATAATTATGGTGACCACACAACAATGCTTGTGAAGCAGATTGACTTCTCTACCTAGTCTGCAGAAGTGTGCTGTGGGGTGGGATGGCACAGCAGAGTGGACTTGTGTCTAAAAAAAGTTACAACTCTATGTAGCCTTCCAGGACAAAACTTTATAACTTGTGTATGAAGTGTTGAGTGGTGAGGTTCCCTTGTGCATGGTACTCTTTTGCCCCACTTTTGCCAGGTTGAATATATTTCTCTCTTTGTAAGGAGATGCACATATTTATGTGTACATGTGTATTGTCATGTGTGTTGAGTCCATGGGACATCTTTGTGCATTATTACTCAGATGGTGTCCACATTTCCTTTTGGAGACAGAGGCCCTTTTTTGGTGGAATTCGTCAGTAGGCTAGACTGACTGATCAAATAGCCACATGTGTCTATGTGTCTATACCTCCCCAGGGCTAAGATTCCTCATATGGCACTACCCCTGGATTTTTTTCACATGGGTTGTGTGGGTTGAACTCATGCTTTCAGGGCAAGTCCATTACCTTCTAAACAACCCGTAAAACACCCTGATCACAAGCCTTTATCTTAAAGCACTGCTTGTATAGAAGTAGGACTTGGAAAAGAGTCAGACTTGAGAACTACGGAAGAAAGCATTACTAAGGCATTTTATATGAAACATAAGTGCTTTCCAAAGTTTCTGTCTTGTGCATGACTCTAATAAATGATTGAAAACATACATATGTTGCAGTCCAGGAATTTCAACAATAGTTGTTTCAATGTGGAGAAGCCAAGAATCCAGTAGTTGTCCATTCTTAGAACTTGATGCTGCAGCAGTTCCAATCTTGACTACAGGAGTTCAAAGAGTTACTGATGTCCAGTCTTCATTGGGATCCCAAATAATTTAGTTGTAATATTGTTAAAGCAATATCATAATAAGATGAGATCAATGGATGTGACAGTAAGAATAACAGGACCCAGGCAAAAGGCAGGCATTCTTTCTTTCATTCTCTTATTTGGGCTGCCACAAGAAGGCACTGCCTATATTTAGGATGGGTCTTTTAATCTGACCACAAGAGTGGTATCTCCCACAAGAGTGTCCCGGTGGCTTGTGTTTATTTTGTTCCAAATGCAGTCAAAATGACAACCAAGATTTTTCTAGCATACCTCTTTGTATGTAACATACAGTGGCTATTTCCAAATTATCAATCATTTGAGAGGTGGTAAAGGCAGTGGAATAAGTCTTACCTCTGCATTTAAATGTTGTTTCCATGTCAATGGGAACAAAATAAGACTGCCTAGCTTCAGCTATTCTGAAATTCCCAAATATAACTAGAACAGTGAGAGGGGACAGAGGACCTAGACCGTTATTCCCTGATATTCTGGAAAAATGCATATACAAGCATTTTAATCCAATACCTGCTGCTCTGAGAGTATTATTTACATGCCAAATTGTTTGGAAAAAATACATAGGCTGTAGACAAAAAATATCAGCAGAATCTGATATTTTAGAATTCTGATTAATTTCATAAATTCCCTCAAAATAGTCACATTTTAAGCTGGTTTAAAATTAGACTTTAGTATACCATTATTTTCTAGTAATGGGGAAAGAAAATTTTAACACAAACCATTACAGAATTTAGTTCATCATAAAAGTAAGCTATTTTGTTCTATAGTAATTTTAATCATTATTTTATACTTGTTACTATTACTCGTTACACTACTTTGCGTATTTAATACCTTAAGTGGTATAACCTCAATAAATCATCCCCAACAATTCTTGGCTTCTTTAGTTTGAATTCTAGTTCAATGTTCTCCTGTTATACCACAATTGGACCATGTGCCTAGTAATGTTTAGCAGAAATTATGGTGTATCACTTTGCAGGAGGAATTAAAATATCAGAGCTTATACATGACTGTCTATATATGCTCTCTCTTCCTTCCCCTTTCTCTCTTCATTCAGTCTTGCAAATAGCTTCATGCCATCAACAGCACCATCCAGGGAAATGCCTTCCTGGTGAGGAATTGAACAGCAAAATTGTACCCTCAGGTGGCACTAAAATTTCAACTCAGCTAAGTCACTCTCAAATTATTGGGTTGGCTGTTTTGAGCCACTGCCTTAAGACAACTCTTTTGTGGTAAAAGATGTTTAATCTGTTAGCTATTATATTATACTGAAACATGGAAAATATGATGCTAAACACATTCACATACTTTAAACATACTATTCAGACAGTGTTTTTTATCTACATGTTCTTGGCATGCATCTGGGGTGGGTAGCTATGGCTCAAGTGGTGACTATGGGAACAAGGATACTCGTATCTAATTGTTCCATCACTTGTGGCTTTAGCACAGCTCTATGACAACAATGGAAGACCAACAGATGAAAGAGAATAGGGAAATGTATTTTCAGGGGCCAGCTTTGGAAGTAGCAAGCATCTGTACTGCCACAATCCATTGAGCACAGTCAGTAGATCCAAATGAATTGCAAATTAACAGAAGTATTGGCAAACATATACCATTATCTCTGTTGTCCTTGCTGCTAATGACTTGTGACAAAGTTAGTAGCTAGCAACAGAGAATCTGAGCAATCTGAGAGAAGCCTAGTAAAAATTGTTGGCAGTCCTGAAGGACTGTGGCTCATAAGCTGTGTCATTCCTTTTTGAAAATTATCTTTTAGTGGAAAGTATTTTCTAGTTGAAAGTTTTTGTTATAGGAATTTTAAGTAAATCAAATATGAAAAATAGCAAAAAAATGTGTTTTTAACTTTAAGGCAATCTTTAAAAAGACCTAGTTGTTAAAATATCAAAAGTGGAATGACATCATTTCAGAGAATCATTGCATATGACTTAATTACAAAAGAAATGCAAATGTAGGTTCTCAAATGTAGTCTGTTCTCCAGCAGTTATCTAAATGATTCTAAATATGGCGTATTTTAAATTGCTATAAAAATATATGGGGGCAGGAAATGACATAGTTAAATGGAAGACTATGCTAATGGAATTCCACATATTCACACCCATTACTAAGGAGATGAATATTAATATTTTAATAGCTCAGCTTTCTTTTTTCTGAATGAAGTCATACAGGAACAAAACGATAATAACACAGCACATGACTGTATTACACTGAGAGCATCAACCTTCAGTGTTTTGATGAAATCCGTCATTGCTTATAAAAATTTTAAATCAACTATATAATGTCCTTATGACACTCTCATACTGTCATAATTTAAAACTGAGTCAGTTATGATGATTCGTGACAGCAAGTATCAGAAATCCAACTTCATCATTTTAAATGTATTCTATTAATATAATAAAATTGGACAGCAAATGAACCAGTCATATAAAGCTGGCATCTCTAGACTCTTCTGTCTTTTTCAATGCTGCCTCTCTTAAAAACACAGAACTGCTGTAACAGCTATGGAAACATAGCCCAGTCCTTAACACGAAGACAGAAAAAAGCAGCAGCCCATCAATTCAAATCCTTCATTAGGAAAGAGGAATTTCACAAGTTCCCCTGTCTTCAGCTCCCACAGACTTAGTTCTCATTAGTCCTGACTGAGTCATGTAAGAATTCATAGCTGAGGCAGACTGGGAAAACAGAAGCAAGTCCAGAAAGACATTAGCAGAGTTCATCATCATAGACCCATGGTCACTATTTCCATCATCTGTATTTATAACTGTACTGTACCTGTTTCATATATATATATATAATGAGATAGATATATAGATATATAGATTACATAGAAGATACATAGATACATATAGATAGAGACTAGATGATAGATAGATAGATAGATAGATAGATAGATAGATAGATAGATAGATAGATAGATAGGGAGAGATAGACAGATAGATATAGAGACATGTTAGATGCATCAACCCAAATAAGAGTAAACATCTTTCACTCCAAAGAAAAGTTAAATAAAGATACATTTTATGTAACTAACCGTATATATTACAAGAAGGTACTTTATTACACAAATAGCTGTCCTTTTGATTATAGTGTCTTGACTTTGAAATAGCATTTGCAAAACAGAAGAGCCTCCCATTCCTGTGAAAAAACATCATAGAATGGAATGAATATTTGTCCACTTTGAGTCCATACCCTAAAAATGTTCAAAATTTCTGTGAAGTAATTGGTCAGGGGAAAAAATGTTTTCTGTGACACAATCCTTTTTAGTGTGTTAACTCCACCCAAAATCAAGGGCAATCTAAAATCTCTGAGAACCTTTTAAAATACTCAGTTTCTGCCATAGTCTTTTTTTTTCAAAATCATGCATTAATTTGTGTCTTAAAAAAATCTTCATGGCTGGAGAGATTGCTCAGTGGTTAAGAGCACCAATTGCTCTTCCAGAAGTCTTGAGTTCAATTCCCAGCAACCACATGGTGACTCACAACCATCTGTAATAGGGTCACATGGCCTCTTATGGTGTGCCTGGAGAAAGCAATGGTGTACTCATATACATAAAATAAATAAATAAATCTCTAGAAAATTTTAAAAAAATAATTTTTACTCAATATCTCCACAGATATGTCCTAAGGAAGACTCAGCCATTGAATTCATCCGAATGTTTACTATCTTTATGTAGTTGGCCATAGTCTGCCCAATAAATATAAATACACATACACACACCAATAATAGAAATACATTATAGATATTCAAGTCATATTTGACCTTTGGCTATTAAACCCTCTTAAGACTGCCTTGCTTTTTCAAATTGTCACTATCCTAGAACTCTGGTGGTAACTATCAAATTCTTTCATGCAGATCTTTACCAAACATTATGAGAAGCAAACTTAATATGACACTAGCTATTGTTTTTAACCTGTTGCCCAAGAAAAGGATGTTCTCATTCATAAACATAATGACTACAACACTCAGGCCACGTATTTTCCAATTGGCTTACATGGATCACACATGTTCCAGAATTAAAAAGCTGTTTTTCCTCACAGGTTGTAATTCATCTGCTAAGGTAATATAATACCGAGGAATTTCATTAAGGTGCCCAATAACCAGTGGAATATCACTATATAAACATTTCTCTTTATACGTCAGATGTCCACCATAGCCATGTGAAGAAGTATACTCTCACATAATTACTTATCTCTCCCAAACAAATCTCCACTTATTCTTTTCCCCCTTTGATTTAAAAGAAATTCTTTTCTTTTTTTTAATTAGATATTTTCTTTATTTACATTTCAAATGTTATCCCCCTCCCTGGTTTCCCCTCAGAAAACCCCCTATCTCCTCCCTGCCTCCACCTGCTCACCAAGCCACCCACTCTCTCGTCCTGGGCCTGGCATTCCCCTACACTGGGGCATAGAACCTTCACAGGACCAAGGGCATCTCCTCCCATTGATGACTGACTAGGCCATCCTCTGCTACATATGCAACTAGAGCCATGAGTCCCACCATGTGTTCTCTTTGGTTGGTGGTTTAGTTCCTGGGTGCTCTGGGGGTACTGGTTAATTCATATTGTTGTTCCTCCTATGGGGCTGCAAACCCCTTCTTTTCTTATTAAATGTATCCTGATTACATTTTCCCCATGCCACAACCAGGAGTTACTCACAGAGAGGGGAGGAGACATTGGAACACTCAACTCTAAATGAGAGGACTCCATCCAATCCCTCTTCTCAGAGCTCAGGGATCCCTACAGAAGATGAGGAGAAAATAGTGTAAGAGCCAGGATGAATGAAGGACATCAGAAGAACAAGGGCTCCTAAATTACCTGAGCAAGGGTCATATGAACTCACAGAGACTGAAGCCACATGCACAAGGCTTGCAACGGTCTACGCCAGGTCCTCAGCTTACATATTATTTCTCTGTTTTCTTTGAATGGCATGTGTTTTCCAGATTAAATGCTTATGGCTGGCTGCCTAGAATAGGTTAAATGGCCCAACGTTAATGATATCGTGAATTGTTAAATTTGGTTTGTCATCTTAACAGTATTTAAAATCGCCATACAAATGAACCCCTGGGCAACTCTATGAGAAATGTACTAAATGAGGTTAATATCAGTTGGAAGACCTTTTTTAACTACAGACAGCATCACTATACATTCTGTGTTTTGGAGTCCTGGATCGTATAAAGAAAGGAATTATGATGAGCACCAGCATTCATATATGCCTGTGTCCTGAGTTTAGACACATGGGACCCGCTGCCTCCTGATCCTGTGTCCATAATATCCCTGCCATAGAGGACTCTACCTTCAAATTTCCATGCAAAATGCATGCTCCCTTCCAAACAAAAATTGCTTTTTTCAGAGTATTTCTATTACAGCAATGGTGAAAGAATTACAATATCCTATTCATTCATTTATCTGTCTTATGCATATACATAAAACACGCATATCTAATATACACACACATATATATACATATCCATATCCATATACATACACATATACATATATTTTTTACCATGTATGTAGTGTGTGCGTGTGTGTGTGTGTGTGTGTGTGCATGTGCGTGCATGCGTGCGTGCGTGCGTGCGTGCGTGCGTACGTGCGTGCGTGTGTGTGTGTGTGTGTGTGTGTGTGGAGAGAGAACAGGGGGAGCTTATCCAAAGAACACATCATTATTGTCAACTAGAAAAATTTGGATTATTTTCTGGATACATTTGTCTTAAACAAACACTCTGAAGTCATAGTTTATTGAAGGCTCTATAAATACATGAGACACCTGTCCTGTAGGTTTTGTGGTTGTTGTTGTTACTTATGAGACAGAGTCCTAACATCTGCACGTGAATCCCAACCAGCTCATACAATACACCCCCACATCTAAGGCTCGGGGATCATTTGTAAGAGAGGGAGGAAAGAAAGGCAGAGACAGAGAACCAGGTAGTTAGTTATGAAATTATGTCTTTACATGGGTTTTTTGTTTATTTATTTCTGAGATTATATTTTAATTAGAAATGTCTCCCTTCCCTTCCATCCTTCTTAAGTCTCGCAATCTCTTCCTCATATCTTGCAAATTCATGGACACTGTTTCAAAGAGTTTTAGGAAAAATAGACATTCAGACTATAATATTTGCCTTGGATTGAGTGAATTAATGACATTTTTACTGTAGGTTCTCCATATTTACTAGCTTCAATAAGCTGAAAATTAACAATGAATAAATTCTAAATTATCAAAGAGGAATAATGTTCAAAATCATAAGAATAGAACTTTTATAAAAATTCCAATTTACATAACGTGGTACATAAAATGGTGAAGAAATTATTCATTAGTGTATGTTATCTAACTCAGTAACCTTGACTATTTTCAATTTTTAAAATTTTATGTGTCTAGGAATACATATTTATAACAAGTAAGAAGTGTCTAAGTTCATAATAACAATTAAAATAGGGGTATTAATATGTGCGAAGCACAGTTCCATTTTCTCTTCACTGATAACTTTTATTAGTATAAATGAAGAAAATTTTAATTTATATTAGATTTAAATATGTAAAAAGGTAGCTACCAGATTTAGCTTTGAATGAATATTTTCCCACTAATGAATATTTTGATTAAGGTAATAAACCTTAAAAAGTAGAGATCATTATATAAATGTGAATGTGCTCTAAAGAGCAGCAGATACCACCTGAGACATGAAACATTTAATTTAGAAATGAGTTTCCTTTCACATTTAATTTCTTTTTGTTCATTCTCTTATTTTACAAAATTAAGGACTACTCTCTAAACAGAGCAATTTTCTCCTAAAGATTTACAAGCTTTTGTTTTATTTTTCCCAATAAGAATGTTAGTCCACTCTTTGTAGCCACTGTTGGCTCACTTAGTAAATAAAGGGTGCCTCGGGTAAGTGAATCAACAGAAAACAAAACAAAACAAAAGATGTCGGGAAATTCTTACTTTTATTATAACTGACTTTTCTTTTTCCTCTGTGTGTGTGTGTGTGTGTGTGTGTGTGTGTGTGCAGGTGTGTACATGTGTGCATGCAAGTGTGTGCACGAGTGCATGTGTGGGGTGGGTGTATGTGTGTTTATGTGCATGTGTGTGTGTGTGTGTGTGTGTGTGTGTGTGTGTGTGTGTGTGTAGGCTTGAGTTTGATGTTGGAGACCATCCATTCTCAGTTGGTCCTCCACCATTGAGGCAGTGTCATTTAAGGGACCTGCTGCCCCTGCCTTTTAGGGTTGGAATTACGGGTGGAATATGATACCCAAGGTTATTTGTCTGGGTCTCTTGGCATTTAAACCTCAATCACCACATGTCTGAAGCATGTGGTATCTAACCACAGAGCAACCCCCAGGCCCATACACACTTGGTGGCATCTGATTGTGCCTGACTCTTCTAGTGAGTTATGTGAATTAGTTTCACTTCATAATGAGGACAGTGTTCTTCAAGGTTTTTCTAAAGTAGTTCATTTTGTTTTCTTGCTTAAAAGCCCACTTTACTATACAATGAGAATCATCAATGTCTTCGTTCAACAACGGAGAGGATGCATACATTCACACATACTTCAGTTTGTTTGTCTGATATTTTGATCCTCATCCATTTATATTTGAGGTAGATGATTTTGCCCCTGAAGTTTTCAACTTTAGATTCTTCATCAGTCCACTAAAAGAATTTGTGTGTGTGTGTGTGTGTGTGGTGTATGTTATTATTATGATGTATTTCAGTACCTCTAATCAAGGGCCTCTAATCAAGGGCTTTAAAAATGAGCAGTAGATATAGAAGCAATTCTTAAAACTTCTGTGAAGAAACAATCTAGAAAAGAAAGAATAAGCCATTTTAAATGTCAACAAGATTTTGTGCTTCTACTGTTATGTAAGTGAAGTGCACAGGTCATTTACTCTTGTTGTACGGATAACTATTGGCTGTACTCCCTGTTATTCTTGATCATATACTGATGTGGCAAACTGATGTGCAATTAGAAAAAAAGTTCAGTGTGTAGTTGTGATTGAAAATAGAATATTATAGACATTATAAGAGACATTCTAAAGACTGACACTCTTAAAGACACTTGAATTATTGAAAATATATCACCATACCCTTGTGATTTGTGCAAACTCTGTTGCATTTGATCTTTCTGGCCTCTGAAAATTTTCCTTGTCTTTCTGTGTATGAATTATCTACCAATTGAAAGAAGTATAGAGTAAAAACATTATTTTATGCTTTCCTTTAGTCTTTATTTTCTTGTCCTTTATAATGTTATAAATAATTACCACCATGCTCATTCATTGGATCCACAGAAAAAACATCTTGGCTGCTGCAGTGCATACTTGGGCATAGAGTGAGAAGTTATTCCTGAGTTTGAGTCTGCTTCAATTTGGGTGCCACTTTATAATATCTTTACATTTTCAGACACAGTCAGCACTTTCACTTCACTGAGAATCATTAATCGCTCTCTACCTGACATCTGGTGTAGTTTATAATTCTCTTAATCTCTTTGTTAGCTAGAGGCAAATGGACAGTAATAGTTATGACCCCATTACAAAGTTTTCACTATGCTGAACTGAAGATGATGTATTTCTTCTTTGGTTCTTTTATTAATATTTTAAAATGAAAAATAGTAAAACTTTCCTGTTTCAGGTTATTTTCAAGAGTCTATGCATGGCATTAAGCTTAGTCCATGATATCTTATACTAATGAACAGCATAGTCACTTATCTTCCTGTCCTGTTCAGAAAGTGTATGCTCGATGCGCGTGTTAAAGGTAGCCTTCGATATATGACTTGCTTTGGTTAATAGAACGTTAGCAGACATAACAGAATCAGGGGCTTTAAATGTACTTGTCTTATTTGACTTGGTTTTTCTACTCTTTTATATATAGTGAAAAAATATTGAATTCTCAGGTATATTTCTTGTCTCCTTGGTATAGTCTTCAAACTGGGTTCTCATAGAAGAAACTAAAACCATCATATATCCCTCAGGAACCTGAAGAAGATGAGCCAAGAAGAACGTAAGAGCCACATGGAATTAAATGTAGGACACCAAAGAAACAAAACCATCTCAACATACCCTAACTGAAGCCATATAGACTCACAGAGACTGTGATGACTTGTGTGGGTCTGCACCACATGGGGTTTTCTTAAAGCTGAAAGAAGTTTATACATGCCCCATACTTAATCCAGAGGCTAGCTCCAGTCACTTGCCAATGAAATATTAGTTTTCTCCATAGAGATCTTACTGTGGAAACAAATCACTTTTAAGGGTAGCCTCCATGCCCAGTAGTAGATGGTCAACAGAAAAACAGAAAAGGGACATAACTGAACATCATCTTTGAAAGTTCTTTGTTTCATAATGTTGTGTCAGGGCTTTTTTTTAACATAGGTCTCTTGCATATGTATTATGGCTTAAAGTTGTTGTGTTTTTGTGTTTTTATGTTTTATGCGATTACTGTGTATGTGAACATTTATGTCTCTGTGTCTCTATGTGTTTCTTGTGCTTTTTCATTGGCTCTTCTTCTGTTTGCTTGTTTTATCCTATTCTGTTTTTTTGTTTTATCTTATCTTATCTTATTATATTTTATATTATATTCTGTAGATGTCTGTTTGTTTTCTAATGAGAGACAGAAAGGATATCAGCCTGGTTATGAGAGAGGTGGAAGAAGGGTTCATAATCAAATTATATCACATAAAACCTATCTTGAATTAAAAATATCCTATATCCTGAACCTATGTGTAGTCAACATAGCCTGAGGCAGAAAAATGGTCCATGTTCACCCTAGATAACACACTGTAGTCATCTTATAGAGCTCTGGCTGCTCTGGCAAGTAACCTTCTATGTCTAAGTGATCTGGCTGGGATGTCACAATTTTTATCCCCTTAGCTAGAATACAGACATGTACTTAGTACACACCTTAATACTAAACATTGACCTCTAAATGGAGGGTGGTTCATTGAAAGAAGTCAGTTGAGTTCAGGCAATGCAGTTGAGTTTGGTTGAATTCAATTCAGAGGCAGTTTTTACTAAGACAAATTACAGGTAATGGCATAACAAGCCAAAGAATGAGAAGGAGCAAGAAGTTTAGACCAGACTTCCAGAGTTAGTTGAGACCAAGAAGATTAATTGAGTCAGATGCAGAGAGAAGCCAGATTGAATCGGTCGACTTGGGGAGGAGTTTAGGCTAGAATAGTTAAGTTGAACCGGCCATCAGAGTTCAGAAAGACTAGAGAAGGTCAGCTGATTCAGCAGTCAGCCTCCAAGATGACAATTACACCTGGCAAATAAAAGTTACTTTTACAACAACCAAAGAATAAATACTTGTTGGGATCACTCACTGCATTTAAAGTAGTTGGTTATGCCACAAGCAATATCATTGTGGTGACAGATAAATGATATAATGGTGAAAATAACAGCTGAATGTTTTCTCAAAACTAATATTTAAAGGAGAAATGAATTTTGACAGTAAAAGAATATTATATCTACGTTCAAATGTGCACATGAAAATTATTTACAATTTATAACAATATTCTGTACAATATTACATCTTAATTCAGGGTAGTTTTATAACAGTGTATAATTTGATTCATGAGTTCTGAAATTAGTGATAAAGTAGCATTTTCTACAAGATGTATCATTAACCAATGAATATTCTTATAATTGTTCCTTAATTTATTTTTATGTATGTTAATTATGAGGTCCATCATTTAGTTGTCTTTTGTTAGGTTAAAAACAGTTGAGGTGCTATAATTTTTTAATTAGAACTTTTGAGAAGCAGGTGGATTTCTGTGACTTCTTGCAGGGTAGCAAGGTCTATATAGTGAGTTCTAGGACACACTATACAGAAAAATACTGTCTCCACAAATGACAGACAGACAGAATTTACTGTGAATTTTGTACAGAAAGAGGAAAGTATTGTAATATTGGCATACATATAATATGCATTTAGATTAAGTATTTAGGCTACAACTATGTATTCTAAGTATTCTATGAGAATTGAAGGTTTTTGTCAATAAAAATAATGAAAATTTATCTAATATATTTCTTAACAACAACAAAAAAACAGACTTGAAAATGATGAAGGTCTAGGAACAGTCTTATCCTCTTCCAGGCTACCTAATTTATGACAAAATAAGTACCTCATAGATGAAGCCTGAGGCATGCGCACAGTGGGTAGCATGCTGTAGATACTCCAGTGTGTGAAGGTTCCTCAAATCTAAGCTTCAAAACTCATGCTTAGTTTGAGGTGTTGTGATATCAACGTAGAAGAGGTCATAGAGTGACTAAAATTGAATTCAGATATGAAGACTATGTATATTTTAATAGCAACCACTGTGGAACATACTGTAAAGAATCTCAAGTGGGTTTTATGTCTATCCGACTTCTCACATGAAGTCTTAACACTGTTATTGAGGGGCAAGCCCTTGTTTGGGATAGACATCTAAATACCTCAGAATGAGACACCTGGATTTTTGTTCAGGGCTTACTTGTTTATTTTTCTGTCATCTTAAAAGTCCAGGGTCAGGAAATCAAACAAAAAGAGTTAGCAGGTGAGATGAGCAACTGTGGATAGCCACTGGAGGGTCTCAGACACCAGGGAAACAAGAGGCTCCGAGGACCCGACAGGATTGACTTTAGCTATAACATGCAGAGAAGGGGGAGGTAGAACCTGTGGAGACCACTTCCAGTAGTTAGGCATAGCCCCTGGGATACTGCCCCTCCTGGGGTTCCATCTGCAGACACCAAATCCAACACTGTTGCCATGGTCAAGATGCGCTTGCAGACAGGAACCAAGTGTAGCAGTCCCTGGTGAAGACTGGCCAGCAACTGACCAATGCAGATGTGAATGCTGGGAGCCAACCATCAGGATGAACTTAGGGAAACTGGTAGGGAAGCTGGCAGAAGGACTGGAGGAGTGGATTGCAACCCCGCTGGAAGAACAACAAAGCCTGGCCTGACTACCCAGTTATCACAGAGTCTATACCACCAATTAATAAGTATATCTGGGGGGATCTATGGCTCCAGATACATGTGTAGGAGAAGATGGCCTTGCCCAACAGCAACAGGGATGGGCTTGGAGGGGGAGAATTTTGGTCGGAAGATTTGATGCCTCAGAGTTGGGGGAAACTGGAGCAGTGGGGCAGGAGAGTGAGGGTGGGTGGGTGGGAGAGCACTTTCATACAGGCAAAATGGAGGAGGGAGGGCAGATGTGTGGTATGGGGTGTGGTGGAATGGTAAATGGGAAGTGGGGTATTATGGGGTGGGGGCTGGTAGAGGGGGTAACTGGGAAGTGAGATATCATCTGAGATGTAAGCAAATTCAATGATTAATAATAATAAATGAAAAAAAATCCTTTTGGTACAATAGGCCAAAAGTCCTTATAAGAATGGATCCCAAGTTAGAGGCATCATCTTTGGCTTTAAAATTCAGCAGAATTGCTCTAACACTCATTGAAGCAGAACCAAAGATTTGATCAAAAGGCTGGTTTATAGATCTGGGATCCAAGAAAGCCCCTAAATGTTCTGACCTAGCATTTTTGCCATCTGTAGGTCTGGGTTTTCTTAACTGTTCTTGTCAATGAGGGTAGTGGTTTAAACATAAAATACAAAAAACCAAAGCAAAATAAAAAAACCAAAAACAAAATCAACCTGTGGGAATTGGGGCTGCATGGACAAGCTCTCCATGTAATCTCTGCCCTGCCATAAAGACTTTCCTTTCAGCTTTAAGAGTATCTGTGTGTGTTCTCTGGTGGGCTTATATTCTAACATTGGCTTTTACTTTTTGTGCTACCTCTAACTGTATAAAATTCAAAAAAATCTTTTAAAACATTAATGGAATGGTTATATTTTCTTTCACACAGTTGTAAAAACAGTGGTTTCTATATTCTAAACATCCATTATTCTGTGGGTGAAACAAGAAGCAATTTTCAATGAAACATACTTTAGATATTATTGTCTTTATTTTAGTTTGTGCATTAAGGCCTCTGTTTGACCACTGCAAACTGTTCAAAATGACCCTTTTAAAAAAAATCACACACACTCATAAAAGTGGTTAAAGCTTGTGCTTTTCTTTCTTTATTGAGTTTCAACTTTTTGAACGCAGAAGGATAAGTGAAATTCTTTAGAATACAAATAGTATAATAGTGAAGACTGCTCAAGCCTATGATGATAGTAGAGCTCACTTTCCAAGTAGGACCTGAAATAAAGAATGTTCTGTGGTGCAGAACCAAGGCCCATCCTGTGTGTCCCTTTAAGGAATATATTAAATTTATAGCTCTCGGCCTCTCTTTGTAACCACTTCACAGTACTATGCATTGTACACACAAGTACCAAAAAGTAGTAGATACAACAGGAGGTTAAAAAATTAACATGATTTTGAAATAAATTTTATGTCAATGTAAATACATGCAAAGAGGATAATCTGCTATAAAGAGTATTTAGAAGAGACTGACCCAGCTGTACATTCATGTTCAGTGAGCGTTACTGCTGTGGATATAGAGTTAAATATGCCCTCGTGGTATGTATTTCAACACATTGTTACAGTCTGGAAAGGCTATATCCTTAGGAAGTAATTTCTAACTAGAAGTAGGCCACTGGGAGCAGGCCTAGAGATGTTGTACCTCAGCCCATTTCCAACCATGTAACACACTTTTACATTTTAATTTAATCAGAACGTAACAGTTAGATACATATATGTAATAAACTGATTTTTAAAACAATTTTATTAGATATTTTCTTCATTTACATTTTAAATGCTATCCCGAAAGTCCCCAATACACTCCCCTCACCCTGCTCCCCAACCTACCCACTCCTGCTTCCTGGCCCTGGCATTCCCCTGTAGTGGGGCATATAAAGTTTGCAAGACCAAGGGACCTCTCTTCCCAATGATGGCCGACTAAGGCCATCTTCTACATATGCAGCTAGAGACATGAGCTCTGGGGGTACTGCTTAGTTCATATTGTTGTTCCTCCTATAAGGTTGCAGACCCCTTCAGCTCCTTGGGTATTTTCTCTGGCTCCTCAATTGGGGACCCTGTGTTCCATCCAATAGATGACTGTGAGCATCCACTTCTGTATTGGCCAGGCACTGGCATAGACTCACAAGAGACAGCTATATCAGGGTACTGTCAGCAAAATCTTGCTGGCATATGCAATAGTTTCTGCGTTTGGTGGCTGATTATGGGATGGATCCCTGGGTGGGGCAGTCCCTAGATGGTCCTTCCTTCCTTCCTTCCTTCCTTCCTTCCTTCCTTCCTTCCTTCCTTCCTTCCTTCCTCCTTCCTTCCTCCCTTTCTTTCTTGTTTTAAAAACAGGGTTTCTCTGTGTAGTCCTGGCTGTGCTGGAACTCACTCTGTAGACTAGGCTGTCCTCGAACTCAGAAATCCACCTGTCTCTGGCTCCCAAGTGCTGGAATTAAAGGCATGTGCCACCATTGACCTTCCTTTCATCACAGTGTGGTGGATACTTTGTTCCTCCTTCCAGTGGGGAACAAAATACCCATGAAAGGAGTTACAGAGATAAACTGATTTTTTTAAAAAAAATATTTACTTTGGAGATCACACATGCTACAGAGTGTATGTAGAACTTAGAGAACACATTTATGAAATCAGTTCTCTCCTTTTGCCTTCATGCAGGAACTTGGCAGTAAATTCATTCTGCTAAGCTTGTGCAACAAGTATTTTGCTACTAAGCTACACTGCTGGTTCCCTTTGGATTTATTTATAGATTGTGTGATTATTCAAACAGACTAATTATCACACATAACTCACTCTCTTTGGTTTTTGAGCAGTTTAAAAAAAAGCATTTCTCTCAGCTCTTTTGAAGTTCACAATAAATATTGTTAACTAGAGCCACTTTGCTGTGCTAAAGGACACTAGAATGTATATCTCTTGTTCATGGAACTTTTGCAACCAATATCCAATCGCTTTCTTTCTTCCTTTCTTTATATATGTTATGGTTAGTTTTTGCCAACTTGACACAACTTATAATCACTTGGAGCCTGTCTATTAGCTCTTGTCCACATTTGATTGGTCTATAGAGAAATTAGTTGGAGATTGCCTTAGTTAACTTAGTTGATATTAAGGACACAGCTGAAGGGGCACCATTATTCTTTAGGCATGGAGTCCTGAAGTATCTAAGAATAGGGAAGCCTACCTGAACTCAAGCAAGCAAGTAAGCTTGCAAGCAATTCATTTCTCTTCATACTTGACTGTTGATAGACCATGACTTACCTCTTTTAAGTTCCATCATGGCTTCTCTACAGTAATGAACTGCAACCGGGAATTGTGAGCTAAATAAACCCTTTCTTCCTGAACTTGCATTGTGTATGGATATTTTGTCATAGCAACAGAAGTGAAACTAGGATACATACCCTGTTTGAGAGAATGAATAAAATGGTGTCCACTTGATTGTATTATAGTTAATATACATGAAATAATATACATGTAATAGAAAAAAATTTTAGTTGGAATAATATTGTGCTTCTTGCCGTAATGGTAGGATGGATATGTTCTGCTATCCAAGCTTATCAAATAGAACAGGTTTGGTGTCTGTCTGTTTGTTTGTTTTTAAATTTAGGATTATTATTTTGAGCCACATAGTAAAACATTTGGATCAGTTGAATTTTATAGGTGTAATCATTATGAGTATTTTATGCATCATGAGATTTTCATTCATGACATTAGGTTTTGACATATAGCTTGGTTGTTAAAATGTACACTGAAGTAGTTCTCCATTTTCTATACTTCAGCTTCTCTTTGTTACAGGATTCTGTAAATGGCCAAACTGCAGTGTGGTAATATACGTGAATTTGTTTTCCTCACATAACTGCGACTATTAGAGGAACTTGGTAGCAAAGGTTAGCTATTATAGCAAATAAATTCAAATTATAAAATGACTCAAGTATAATAGAAGTTTATTTCCCAGTCACATAACAGTGATTTTCTGGTTCCTATGCAGTGTCTGGAGGGCAGGGGCCAAAGAGTAGGGTGGTAAAGACCTGAGCACATTAAAGTTTCCAGAGTTTACCTAACATCCATTTTCCTCTGGCTGAGGAGAATTAAATTATAAAGGTGACACTGTTAAAGGTTTGTTGTCCATGAACAGAAATGACAAACATTTTGGCTCCTATTGCATCTGCTCGAACTCAAGTTCATCATATGTACAGTTTCAAAATATTTATCATAATGGGTTTTAAATATCTACTTCAACAGGGTTAGTGCCATAGTATAGCACACAAAAGGGCAGAGTTAGATGCTTTCCTAGCAATGCATGTGCATAACACACACACACATACATAAATACATACACACACACACACACACACACACACACACACACACACACACACACACACACCAATATAGTATATATGGTATAAATTATACTTGGTGCTATACTGGTAGACTGAAGCCCAGCATAAGCTTTATAAGAGGGGCTTTACCCAAGAATTGATGGGAGCAGATACACAGAACAACAGAGATAAATATTAAGTAGAATGGAGCCCAGTTAATTCTCTGGAAGAAGGGGAAGAAAGATTGTAGAAGCCAAATGGGGTCAAGGAGACTACAAGAAAATGGCCTGCAGAATCAATTAACCTAGGCTCACATGGACTCACAGACACTGAACTGACTGATAATCACAGACTTGTACAGGTCTGACGTAGCTCCTGTGCTAAATATGTTATGGTTGTGTAGCTCAGTGTTCTTGTAGGACTACAAAGAGTGTGAGTGGATGCTGACTCTGATCATTTTTTTTCTGATTTTAGGATTCTTTTCCTCTGGTTGCCTCACCCAGCTGTAACATAAGGAGATAAGTCTAGATTTGATACAATTTGATATGTCATATTTGTTCGATATCTCTAGGAGGCCTGCTCTTTTCTGAAGGGAAAGGAGGAACAGTGGATTTGGGGATGGTGAAAGATGTAAAAAGGAGTGAATGGGAGGTGAGGAGAATGAAAACTGTCAGTCAGGATGTAATATTTGAGAGAAGAATTAATAACGCAGAAAAAAGTATAGGACTCAACTGCACCTGGCTTATTCAAGTAGTAGGAAATGGAGAAATTTAAAATGTAAAGCATTAACTTAGAACATATACAAATCTTCTCACATGCACATCTGTATGAGTATATAACATGCATATCTATCTATCTGTCTATCTATCTATATATGTGTGTGTGTGAATGTTTTATATACATGTATGTATGTGTATATATGTATATATAAACAAAATCACAAAGATTCCTACACTGCAGAACACATATGTATATTGTATATATGTATATACTGACAATAATGTTTATATGTGTGTGTGTATATATACTCCATAAAGCACTCTCATAAATGATCAAAGTTTTTAAATTGATTGAAAGAAATTATACTGAGTAAGCTAACTTATCTCCAAATATTAACTGCACACTGGGAAAATTAGAGACATATATAATAATTGTACAAACCCATCAAGGCACTTCAGATTTAGCATATAATTCAAGTAGAAAAATAATGAAGCTACATGTGTAATAGAATATTGCTCCTCAATATTCTATTTAAATAACAACCAAGAATATTTTGGATTGATCTCAAACAGATAGATATAGAAATACAAATGAGAAATAACTTTGGTGACTAATTAGAATTTTAGTTTATAGACCTTATTTTACAGCTTGTTAATTAAGGATCCTCTGTTGAAAGAAATACGGTCTATTCTGTGTTAACAAATAGAAAATTATTATGACTATAATGATAACTAAGTTTGTTATTTTATGTATGTACTTGGTGTATATCTAAACGTATTCTGCAAAATGAAAAAAGGGTATGAATATGAGCAGTCTTTTAGAATATAAAGTCTTTAAAACAAAGTAGTGTAATTTTTCTTGTAACATTGACTTTTTACTTTTCTGTATGCCTTATTTTTATTTTAAATGACTTAAGAGAACCTATCATATGTATCCATGCTTTATTGCTGTAGCAAACTGCCTTAGGGAGAGGAACCTCATCTTACTTGGCTTCTAGTTTGGCAGTTTGAGAATCTACCCAGCATGACAAATGCTCTTATGATCACCTTTATTGGCCATATCACCACATGGTGAATGGTAGGGACTCTAGAAAGCAAGGTTGGTTTTAGGGTAATTGTAACACTAATATTTATAGTTATGTATATCTTCACATAAATATATATTTATATGGTGATACACTTTTCCATAATTAGCAATTAAAATAGTCATTTCATGGTAAACCAAAGTTAATTGTTCAAACAAATAACATCAAAATGCAGAAAGCAACTGCATAAGTAAGGCAATTATTTGATTAAGCAGTCAGAATCTTCAAATTGAAATTCCAGTTAAAGCTTCCTTGTCAGAAAAGTTAGCATTGACAAGGGCCAGGTTTCCTTTTCAATTAATGTTTTACATTTATTTATCATTATTTTTAAGAATTGTATAAATTAATTTTGTGTTTCCATCATTTCTAACCCTCCCTCTCCCTCCTCAAACTCCTTTTCTACCCCAAATCCCTTTCAAGTTCATGATTTCTTCTCTAATTATCACTTGTGAGTTTGTGAGTATATATATACATATATATATATATATATATATATATATATCTTACTCTGCACCCCCCCCCTGCAATGCTAAGAACATTCTTTCCCACTGAACCCAGAAAAGGCATCCCAACTAGAAGAACATATCCCACATAGGCAACAACTTTTGGGATAGGCACCACTCCAGTTATGTTGGATCCACATGAAAACCAAGCTACACTTCTGCTACACATGTGTAGGGAGGCCTAGGATCTGGGCATGTATATTCCTCAGTTGGTGGTTGAGACTCTGAGATCCCCATGGGTCCAGGTTAGCTGACTCTGTTGGTCTTCCTGTGGAGTTACTATTCCCTCTGGGGCCCACAATCCTTCCTTCTATTCTTCCATAGAGTTCCTAAGATTCATCCACTGTTTAGGAATGGATATCTGCAGTTGTCTGAGTTGGTGGCTTGATAGAGCCTCTCAGAGGACAACCATGCTAGGCTCCTGGCTGAAAATATAACCTAGTATCATTAATAGTCCCAGGGATTGGTGCTTACACATGGAATGAGTCTCAAGTTGGGAGAGTTATTAGTTGACCATTCTGTCAGCCTCTGCTCCATTCCCTATGCCTGCATTTCTTGTAGACAGGATACTTTTGTGTTGAAAGTTTTGTGGGTGGGTTGGTGTCCTTAACATTCCACTGGGGTTCCTGCCTGGCTTCAGGAGGTGGCCTCTTCAGGTTCCATATCCCCAATGTTATGAGTCACAGCTAAAGTCACCCCATTGGTTTGTGGGTACCTCCCTTATTCCATGTCTCTCTCTTGTCCTGAAGATGACCCTCTCCTCTCTACCTGAGTCAGTTGCAGATTTCCATACATTCTCATGGTCATCAAGTTACTTCGTCTATCCCTCACAAACCTGATACTGAGCCTCCATTCCCCTCACTATCCCCTTTCTCTCCCAAGTCCCTCCCTCTATCTGCCTCTTATGACTTTTATTCACCCTTCTAAGTGTGACTCAAGCCTCCTCACGTGTGCCTTCATTCTTGTTTATCTACATTGAGTCTTTCAGGTGAAGCATGGAGATTCCATCTAACACTCATCAGAAATGCTAAGATTAAAAAAAAAAACAAAAAAAACTCATTAGGTACTGTTGCGGCCGACCAGCAGCTCGCAATGACGGTTCAACTGAGATGGCAACTCGGGCTGCAAGAGAGGAACTAGACGGGCAGAAGAAAGAAAGGACCAAGTCAAAGTCACTCTGATCAAAGCTTAATTTTACTGTTGCGACACTCAGTTATGAAGGGAGGGGGAGGGGACCCGATTCCCGCCAAATAATCTCGAGGTCCAGTAGCAGGGTGAGCACGTTTGTGGCTCCAAACAGCAAAGCTGCACGGTCCAGCAGTGGGCATGGCAGAACGAATGAGCAGGAAGCTCCACCCCTGAGCAAGCAGGTTTCAGGCTGGGGGAGGGGAGACTACAAGGTACCATGTGCTGGCAAGGACATCGAGCAAGGGGATCACTCCTCCATTGCTTGTAGGAGTACAAACCTTTACAATCACTTTGGAAATCACTTTGGTGGTTTCTTCAAAAACTTGGAATAGTTTTACCTCAAGACACAGATAATGCAACTCCTGGAAAATCGACAAAAAAATAATGTTGCACTATCCAACAAAGACTCAACTATGTTCACAGCATCTGTATTCATAATAGTCCAAAACTGGAAACAACTGCGATGTCCCTCAATTGGAGAATGGATTAAAAAAATGTGATAATTAACCATAAAAGACAGATCTCCTTAGTGGCCATTACTTCCAAATCACTCTTATCTAGAGTTTGGACCTTGGGAGATCTTCCCCATCCATGTTAGGATGTCAACTAGTGTTGCATAAACATCATGTCCCATTGATCTCCCAAAACCTCCATGATCAAGTATTTGGTGAGTGTCTTCTTCCCACACCATCTCAGTGCAGAAAGTGGAGGAGCAGAGAAAGGGTGTGAGAGAACAAGGTGAAGTCGAATCTCATGTCATGATAACTTCCCTGCAAGGCACTGAGTAAGAGCCTATCTACATCTACTGCTGTGAAAGCTTTGTGTGCATTTAGTTACAGCCTGTTTTAGAAGTTCTCCTAATCACCAATTAATACATACAGTAAGCCCAATTTCAATAGCTTTATAAGTCTAATTTTTCCACTGACTTATTAATTCATTTTGATACAGGCTAATCAGAAATGTCTGGGGTGCTAAGTGTTCTATAAAGTAAGATTTACTAGAATTTGAAGATGCTGACAGTTTAGTCAAGTAATTGACTTACTTACCCAGTTGCCTTCTGCATTTTGATGCTATTGGTTTAAACAATTATGTTTGGTTCACCATTTGATGACCATTTTAATGCCTAATTATGGAGAAGTATATTACTACATATATATATACATATACATATATATATACATATACATATGTATATACATGTATATGGTATATATACATGTAGATATACATACCTATAAAAGTTATTATTACCCTAATATTTTGAATGACTCATACTATTCATTAGTTCATATTTAGAAGATGAATACCATAGTTATAAAAATGGTTTGCTATATTTTCTTTTAGAATTTATTTTTTTCTTTTTTTAATTTTTTATTAGATATTTTCTTCATTTACATTTCAAATGCTATCCCGAAAATTCCCTATACCCTCCCCGACGCCCTGCTCCCCTACCCTCCCACTCCCACTACTTTTTTTTTTTTACGTATTTTCCTCAATTACATTTCCAATGCTATCCCAAAAGTCCCCCATACCCCCCCCCACTTACCTACACACCCATTCCCATTTTTTTGGCCCTGGTGTTCCCCTGTACTGGGGCATATAAAGTTTGCATGTCCAGTGGGCCTCTCTTTCCAGTGATGGCTGACTAGGCCATCTTTTGATACATATGCAGCTAGAGTCAAGAGCTCTGGGGTACTGGTTAGTTCATAATGTTGTTCCACCTATAGGGTTGCAGATCCCTTTAGCTCCTTATGTACTTTCTCTAGCTCCTCCATTGGGAGCCCTGTGATCCATCCACTAGCTGACTGTGAGCATCCACTTCTGTGTTTGAATGAAGACTGAAGTGTGGACACTATGCCACTCCCACTTCTTGGCCCTGGGATTCCCCTGTACTGGGGCATATAAAGTTTGCAAGACCAAGGGGTCTCATCATCTCTTCCCAATGATGGCCGACTAGGTCATCTTCTGCTGCATATGCAGCTAGAGACACAAGCTCTGGGGGTACTGCTTAGTTCATATTGTTGTTCCACCTATAGTGTTGCAGAACCCTTCAGCTCCTTGAGTACTTTCTCTACATCCTTCATTAGGGGCCCTGTGTTCCATCCAACAGCTGACTGTGAGCATCTACTTCTGTATTTGCCAGGCACTGCCATAGCCTCACAAGAGACAGCTATATCAGGGTCTTTTCAGCAAAAACTTGCTGGCATATGCAATAGTGTCTGCATTTAGTAGCTGATTATGGGATGGATCCCCTAGTGGGGCAGTCTTTGGATGGTCCATCCTTTCATCTCAGCTCCAAACTTTTCTCTGTAACTACTTCCATGAGTATTTTTTTCCCTATTCTAAGGAGGAATGAAGTATCTACACTTTGGTCTTCCTTCTTCTTGATTTTCTTGTGTTTTGCAAATTATATCCTGGGTATTCTAAGTTTCTGGGCTAATATCCACATATCAGTGAGTGCATATCAAGTGACTTCTTTTGTGATTGGGTTACCTCACTCAGGATGATATCGTCCAGATCCATCCATTTGCCCTAGAATTTCATAAATTCATTGTTTTTAATAGCTGTGTAGTACTCCATTGTGTAAATGTACCACATTTTCTGTATCCATTCCTCTTTTGAGGGACATCTGGGTTCTTTCCAGCTTCTGGCTATTATAAATAAGGCTGCTCAGAACATAGTAGAGCATGTGTCCTTATTACCAGTTAGAACATCTTCTGGGTATATGCCCAGGAGAGGAATTGCTGGATCTCCCGGTAGTACTATGTCCAATTTTCTAAAGAAACGCCAGACTGATTTCCAGAGTGGTTGTACAAGCTTACAATTCCACCAGCAATGGAGGAGTATATGGTTTGCTATCTTAATTCTAACAATTTTCAAAGGATTTTCAAATGTGAATTGCAATGTGATGTACTACCAAAGGTAAATTAGAACAAGTGCTCATGGACACGATAGAGTTTTTCAAAATCAGTTTCACTTTAAATAATGGCAGATATGCTTTTATGTGCTTGGCAATTATAAGCATCATATTTACATATATACATACATGTACATTTGCATGTAAGCTTTCGGAATTTTAAGTGTGGTACAATATGAAAGAGAACTTCCTTGTGTCATGAGGCCTGGGTTATCATTGGACAGCATTCTTTGCTAGTTTTTTTAAGAGTCTATGGAAAGTAGAGTTACAATTACACTAACTGTAGTATAATCTCTTAAAATTAGGTTAATTTTAGTAGTGTAAGACATCACAAATAATCTAGGTGTCTATAACATCTATATCTATTACATCTGTAATGTAATTCTTAAGTCAGTAAAAAAAAAAACGAAAATGTTGAGGTCACACAATATTGAAGGTGGAAGATAATATAATATATTATAACACTTTTTACATACAGTATCTTATAGCTGTCATCAAAGAAATGAACTTGCAAAGTGATTCCATGAATGGGGTTCAGACACAACT
Source organism: Mus musculus (assembly GCF_000001635.26). Classification (NCBI taxonomy): domain Eukaryota; kingdom Metazoa; phylum Chordata; class Mammalia; order Rodentia; family Muridae; genus Mus; species Mus musculus. Next base: position 58,339,493 of record NC_000074.6, on the reverse strand, counting down.
ATAAAAAAAAACTGCACTAAGTTATGAAGATATGGTTAGGTTGTTCTATCAGTTGAGTTTAAAATTTATTGTGGTAGCAACATCAGATATGTATGTAATTTTAAAAGAAATATGAAAAGTAAAGTATGTTGCAGATGTAAATCTTACTGCAACGAAGTCATTTTAGATGTAGGAGTACAAAGCATATCAAGAACTAAATTGCACAGAAACTACATCATGACTTTAAAATATTCTGAGTAACATGGGAGATGCTTAGAAATATATTATTTTCAAAGGAGAACATACTTTTTTGGTAATCTTTCTTTTCTAGTAATGTATTTTTCTAGGTGATCAAGACATGGAATGATATCCCTTTACTTAAAAGTGGGTTCCTTCCAAATAATAATGGGCATACTACTGCCAGACATTGGTAACGCTGCATCATTTATTATAATAGGTCTTAGGTTAATCTCTGCCTCTACTACAGTCTACCATATAAGCTCTAAGATTCTACTCATTTCAGATACATTTTTTCCTACTCTAATGTCCTTGTAACGTTTCGCCAGCAAAACACACTTGGACAACCAGATACTTCTACGGCAAAGCTTTATTGCTTACTTCTCAGGAAGACCCTGAACCCGGAAAATGGAGCTGCTTAAATACCCCTCTGTGTGACATGTCAGCTCCTGATTAGCTGCTCACTCATCACCCCACTCCTACACCCCGGGATGGGCAGTGACTTGGCACGAATTTACTCCAGCACCTGCGCACATTGCTTGTTTACTAGTTAGGCACTGTGGAAGCCAGTGCCATCTTGTAATGGCGATTGTTCACGGCTTCCCACACTCTAAGATCCTTTAGTACCAATTTCTTTTGTGCAGTGTTTTTGTTTATCTAGCATGGGTGTCTGCCTATGCCTTTCATCAAAAGTCAAAAAAAAAAAAAAAAAAAGGAAGCAAGAAGTAATTGTCCCCAAAAGCAGATGGAGAAAGAAAAGGCACATGCTTCATTAAAATGTGAAGGAGTAAGGATGCTCTCGAAAACACAGATGGAGTTTCCCAGCCCTGTAGTCCTAGACAAGGTTATAAAGCACTCATGAGTGGATGTTTTGGTGAAGATTATCAGTTAAAAATAAAAGACTCTATAAGATCTTCATAGTTCCATCATATTGTATCGTGAAGAACTTGACTTTTTCACTGATAAAAAGTAGTTTCATAAAATTAAAAAAAAAAAAACCGTATTTTCCCTGGAATCTGACAAAGGGACACAGAAACAATAACCATTGCTGTAAATGGATTATTTTATATGAAATATACTAAGAGGTTTCTTTTCAACATAGGCAGAAACACATCTTAAGATGCAAAATTAATATCGTGGTCAACTCTCCCTTAAAGAAAGATACAAATAGGACAAATATCTGCATGGGAAGGAAACAGAAGCTTACTTTCTCTAGACTCCCTTTATCTTTCAACTATTTTTTTTTTGCATAGATGGAGAAAGAAAAGAGATCATGAAGTTAAATGAGTGGTAAAGCAATGTGGATCTCAAATGAATTGAGGAAGACAGAATGAGTGTGATCTAAATTAAGTATGTAAAATTCTCAAAGAATTATTAAAATACTAATATATTTTAATACCTATATTAATATATACTAATACATATTTATATATACTTTTAAAACTACTCTCAGTACTTCATTTACAATAATGTTTTCCTTGAGACCACCACTCAAATCAACATACAGAGCAGTTCAAGCACCACACAATTCATTGTGCCTTTCGAGTCACTATAACCTTCTATGTCTTTTATTATGACTCATGTTACATTTACTTATATTTCTTATCATGACATCATGCATTTGTCCTCTGCTTCCTGTAGTTTAATATCATGCTTTTAAGCTTGCTTAAAGTAATTGAGACACGACTCTCAAAACTAAATGAAAATTATACACCAAATTCTGAGGCATGAAGTCCAGTGTGATAGTACTTTCCTTGCTTTAGGTAGGAGTTAGAATTTAGTACTTGTGGTGACATACATGCTAGTTACTTTTCTTTTTGTTTTGATAAAAATGGTTTAAGGAGGTAGAGTCAACCATGGCAGGAAGGCAAGGTAGTGAGATTGTGGGCATGCTTAATCACATCTCAGAAGAGCAGGATACACCAAGCTTCACAAGATTCTTTTTCTCCATTCACCATTTTCTTCCTTCTGGATCCCTGGCCCATGCAATAGTAGTACCCTTAGAGTAGGTCTTCTCTTGTCATTTAAATGTAACTATAAAGGGCCACACAGACTTGCCTAGAGGTGCCAATCCTAAGTGACATTAAATTCAGTCAAGCAGACAATATAGATTAACCATCACTCCATGTAGGTGTGAGAGACAGGTGTCCAAGACAATTGGGAGTGATAGAAGCCAAAGTATACAGAGACTTTCAACTCACTCCAAATACACCCAAAGTCCCTAAAGAAAATTAGAAATGAAAAAATCATGGTACATTCTTTCTCAACCAAACAGTCCTGTGTCTTGTTAGCTAAACATCCTGCTTTTATACTAGGGATAATACTTTATTTCCTTAAATTTTTCTACTTCTTTTTTAAGTGTGTGTGTGTGTGTGTGTGTGTGTGTGTGTGTGTGTGTGTGTGAGCTCTTTCAGTTTGTTCTCCTTCTGGTGGGGTCAAGGTCATTGCCAAAGGCAAGTATGTAAATGGCAGGAGTTGCATGCCTCAAGTTCCCTTCTCCTTCCCTTTGTTAAAAGGACCACCATATCCAGGGATCCACCCCATAATCAGCATCCAAACGCTGACACCATTGCATACACTAGCAAGATTTTATTGAAAGGACCCAGATGTAGCTGTCTCTTGTGAGACTATGCCGGGGCCTAGCAAACACAGAAGTGGATGCTCACAGTCAGCTAATGGATGGATCATAGGGCTCCCAATGGAGGAGCTAGAGAAAGTAGCCAAGGAGCTAAAGGGATCTGCAACCCTATAGGTGGAACAACATTATGAACTAACCAGTACCCCGGAGCTCTTGACTCTAGCTGCATATATATCAAAAGATGGCCTAGTCGGCCATCACTGGAAAGAGAGGCCCATTGGACTTGCAAACTTTATATGCCCCAGTACAGGGGAACGCCAGGGCCAAAAAGTGGGAGTGGGTGGGTAGGGGAGTGGGGGGGAGGGTATGGGAGACTTTTGGGATAGCATTGGAAATGTAAATGAGCTAAATACCTAATAAAAAATGGAAAAAATAAAAAATAAAAAAAAGGACCACCTAAGTATCTTTGCTCAAGAGAATCTCCTACATAACTCCTCTCCATATTCATCAAAACCCTCAATTTTTGCATGTGATGTATTCTTATAATAATCTACTTATGTGGTCTTCTTTAACATAGAAGTTGTTTATTTTTTTTCTTTGATTTTATCTGTGATTCATTGACTCTCCCTGTAATATCTACAAATATTCTATTGACTTCAATATTTTAACAGACAATTATTCTAAAGTCATTTAATCCTTCTGCTTTCACTTTCTTGACCTCTGCCATTTAGCTGATGATACTCTCTCCAGTCCAGGTGAATGTCATCTTTATACCACCTCATCAATATTGTGGCTCTTGCCTAATACAAGCCTTGTCTCTTCCTACAGAGCACACAAATATGCAGATTCCATGTTCTAGATTATGACATATAGAACTCTGATTCCAATAGTTCTTGATACAATAAATGTTAGACTTGTCATTAATGTTTTCTCATGGTCTCTCATCTCTATGCATGTTTCCATTCCAATCTGTGCATGTTTAAATTATGCAATTCATCATACACAATTATGTGCAGTTATCTGCAACCACTATGACCTTCCCTCAGTCAAAAGTATAGTCCCTTGAAGAAATCTCTCATAGTTGTTAAACTCAATTATTTGTATACTCTGCACCCCTACTGGTACAACTAAAATTTGCTAAACGAAAACTTGCAATCTTGTTGACAGGTCTCGTTTTAAATTCTCTATGACTAACCTCAGCTGAAACAGTAGTGTTGCCTAATATTAAGCTACTGCAATCTCAAGCTCCTTTATGTTATACTATGTTGTCTCTTCTTGTATATCTTCTATATGTTCTGATATTTCTCAGAATATAAAAGAGCATCTTACTTCCCTGTGAAAGAGGATCAGGAGAAAATCCCCACATGGTCTCCTAAGTACCTCTTCACTGCATCTGTGTTCATATTTTTTGTCTTCTTTGAATGAAGAATATTCATAACCCTAATGAAGGTTAAACCCTTTACTTTAAAACTGGATCAGTGCTATGCATTGTATCTGCAAGTTTTTCTTTTCTCACCATACTGTAAATAGTACCATATCATTTTTATCATTCTTGTCATTACTACTATGCTTCTATTTTAAAAAAAAGTCTTCAGTGTTTTGAAGTTCTCTCTTACACTTCACTGAGCTGTATCTTTCTGAGATATGTAGAAATATTCTCACTGTCTATCTTTTCTTTTTTTTTTTCAGTTTACTCCAAGAATTTTAGTTCATTGCTATGTAGAATTTTTGCAAGGTCACTAATTACATTACTGAATATCTATTTTTCATGTGTCTTCTATGACTGGTTGGCATGGATAAAAGGCTGTTATTGTAGTTGGCTTTGTAATCAACTTGTGTTTTCAATGATTTTTTTTTTTTAGCTATAGTCTTACTCTTCTTTCTAGGTCTTTTCTCTCCAAGCATGCTTATGGGCATTCTCCAAGGATCAAGGTTATAAATCATTTTTCTCTTATTTTCTTCTAGCCATAGTCATTGGCTTGACATATTTATACACTCTGGTAGACCAAATTACCAAATTCAACTAAGATCACTTCATTTTCAAAATTTTTCTTGAAGAATATAAAAGTGCAGTTAGGGTTTTAATTTTAATCATAAGTTAATTCATCTAAATTGTAAAATCTCTTCACTAAACAAAATACTACATTTTTTTCAAAACAGGGCTGTCCATATCCCTTGTCCACACATATTCACAGGTTTTTCCAAGAATAACATCCTTGGCAGAATGGTTTTCTTGTTATTATTTATGAACCTATACTGACATATAATCACCACTCAAAGTCTTTATTTTAATTTGAGTTCACTCTTTGTCATTCATGTTCTATGGGTTTGTGCATGTAGCTTTCATTGCAAAGTTGTAGAGAGTAATTTCACTATCCTAACAAATATAAGTTCTATGTGCTGACCTTGAGATTCCTGACAATTTGGCCCTATCAATTTCTAAGTCTTCACAGCATAAGATTTTTTTTAACCTGCAGAGTTTTACCTTTTCTAGAATATCATATATTTGTAATCACATAGTATGACCATGCTTCAAAATTGGCCTCTTTTACCTAGTGTTGTGCATTTGAGTTTTCTGGGTTCTATAGCTTCATAGTTCATTTATTTATAGTGTTGAATAATATTCTATGGGCTAGGTGAACCACCATTTACCTATTTTCTTAAGAAGCCCTCACTGAATGCATTATGTGTGCTTCTATGTTTGAGCAAGAATAAATGAGGTTTTATTGAACTTTCTGTATACAAAAGCATTTTCTCAAGCAGTTGGAACATTGACCAGAATTTGGCTTTGTAGAAAATAGACATCAAAATTGTCTTGCAAGCCTGACACCATTGTACATTCCTCCTCAATAAAAGTCCTTGTTGCTCCATATTCCCATAAACGGTGTGTAGGCTAAAGACATGGGTTTTGGGAAGTCTAATAAGTATATGCCCCATTGCCATTTTAATTTGAATTACCCAATGAAACATTCTGCTATACATATTTTCATGCCCTAAATTAGTAACCTCTTTCGAGATTTTTCGCTACCTTGCAAGCTCATGTCTTACTTGCCAGCAGTTATTTCAGTTTATCAAAACCTTTCCAAGTTTAGATACTCTGAAAGACTGAGCTGAGGTCTTCACTCACTCATGTGGAATACTATTACTACTCTAATTTACTGGCCGATGTGATGACTAATTCAGTTTCCTACCTGGATGGATTAAGAATATGTACATGAAACTATCTCAAAGATAAAATCAAAAAATATTATTAATCTTTTTTTCTTGTTGGGTTACATGGACTCTTATAACAAAACTAAGACTCAGTCATATTCTATGCTGATTTTCATTCAGATAAACTGATTTTAAAGTACATACTTTATCTTTTGTTAAATCTATAAATGTATTTCATAGGGGGTTTAAGTAGTATTTGGAAGTTACTTGGCATTCTTAATTTTGAAATTTTTCCTAATATTTTTTCATGCTTAATTTTTTGTTAAGAAATATATTTTATTCCAGTTATTGGATTGGGACCCACAATTATTTTTGTTTCAACTAGATATCTTATTAGGCTAATATCATTATACCATTATATCAATCAGCCATTGTTCCTCACTTATTAAAAACAGTGATTTTACAATATTCCAAAATAACACATTAGTTTCTAAACTTTAATATCTTTCATGAATCACTTTTATATTGGACAGAGTTTTGTAATTTCAAATCATCGTTTAATAGGATAATTGGTACTCTGGTATCATTGTATCCAAATTTTCCATGAGTGTTTTTGAAGGCATTTTTACTGATTCAGCATAGTCTATTCATTTTATAACATAATATATGAGTTATATTCATTTCCCAGACACATGGAGAACTTGTTCCCTTTCTTGCTTGTGTGTGACCATTTTCAAGATTATAATTTGCAGTTTACTGTAAAACACGAAAGTATATAGATAGTATTAGCCTGGATCTGTTACCATTTTTTCTAATGCTCTATTTCTCATTTTATGGCTATTTAGTCATGAATAACTTGTTAATATATTTAACCATCAGTTTTATGCCTTATGAGGTGAGAGTAAATTTGTCATACCTTTATAACTTTTGCTCTGAAGAATAAATCCAACAATAAATATCAGTAACTATATTGGGTATAATATATATTAAATAAATGTAGCAACCACAGGGCACATTAGCTACCACAGTAGTGACATACTAGTTTTCACATGTCAAGTGAAAAGAATAGACAAAAACACAAAAAAATATTCTTCCAGGTTTTCTTTCGCTAATATTCGTGTTCATATAAATAAAACAAGCGAACATTACACTGTTAGTCTTCAGTATTTCCTAAGATATATCTGCAAATCCCTATCAATATTCAGAGTTTTGTTGTCATCCACAAAAGCATACACACAGAATGACTCAGCTCTGGTCAGACAAGGTTTCTACTACTTTTACTCAACTGTAGATTTATGAACACATCCCTTCATGGTGCTTTACTTGATATTTTCTTGTCTGAATTTACCCAACTCCTGGAGTGCTCTACCATAATAGTACAGGGAGACTATGCAATGCTTAAAAAAATAATCATCATTACCCACATTTTGTTAAAACATGTAATAGTGCTGTTGGCCCTGAGTTCAATGTCAATCGCTAAAAAAGCATATGCATCTCAAAAGAGAAAGAAAAAATTGATGGTTTATACACATAGCTGCAGACTTAATTGCTAAAGTAACAATTTTAGTGCATGAAAAAGCAATAGAAAGGGTAAAATATCATAGTAAATTTGTAGCAATGAAATGAAGATCAATATAAAGGGGACAAAGATATTGAAGAAAGCATTCAGATGTTGAAATCCTCCCAAAAACATTATGGTCACATCGCACAATGTACAGAGAAGAAAGGTTTATTCTCTCTCTCTGCTAATTATTTTAAGATACACTTCAGCGAATTAGTTACTAATAGTTAATGAATATATTATACAATGCAACTTTGAGCAGGAATATACAAAAACAAGGTTAAATATTGATTACCTGATAGAGTTGATGAAAGAAGGCTACAGGGTTTTAATTTTCCATTTTTTTAAGAACAGTGGCTCATATTCACTCACTCCCTTACTCACTTGCTCTGTTTCATAACATTATAGAATACAAATGAAAATAACACTACTTAAAATTCATGAACAATGTACAATAAGTATTTAGACTGCATATAAGAGTCTTTGTTTTAACCTTTAGCAATTTAGCAGGTGAGGACAGCATAAAATTGAAATCCTGCATCTCATCATTTTATATCATCTCTGGTCATGTTACACTTCACTAGATGCCTTCTCTGCTTCATAGCAAGGCCAGCGACAGAATGTCTGATCACCCACTCATCACAGGTCTATTTCAAGACTTTAAGTGCTAGGGTGAGTATTTGGAATAAAATTTCAAAATGATGTGCTCTCTGGCACCAAGAAAGAGAAAAATTATTTCAACCCAACAGTAAAGAATTCTAAAATATCCTGTCCAACTTTAGCAACAGGAACAAAAACACTACCATGCTGGTGATTTTGTTTCTGAGATTTATTTTTCTATATATGTGTATGTGATATACATGTGTGTTTAATGTATTTTTGTACATTGATGCACATGGAAGCATATGCACACATGTTTGCAGTAGCCAAATATGTATGAAATTTGTCCTTTCTGGTCATTCTCAACCTTGTTGTTTGTAACAAGGTCTCTTCACTGAGCCCAGAGCTCGTCAGCTTGACTAAAATGGCTAGCTAGCAAAATCTGAGAATCTATATGTCTTCACTTTCCCAGTGTTGGTATTATGTATACACTTAGCTTTCTCATTACCTTCTGGTAATGAAGAGCCAAACTCAGTTCATCATGCTTCTATGGCAAGCTCTCTACTTATTGAGCAATCTCCCCAAACACTCTAACAATCTGTGTGCACTGACAATTGAGTAGCTGAATTCAATACAGAGTAGTTATCAAACACTGTTTTATAATACTTAATGCGACTCAGGAGAGTATTAACATTTTCAGTTTTTTTGTATATGAGAAGGCCTTATTGAAGAAGTGAGTTATGAAGAAATAAATTTACATGAACACTTTATACCATCTCAACTACTTATGTGATAGAATTTCACAGTTGATTTCTATCTTTACATTTGTAGAAAAGAATCTAACGAGTTATTTAGAAGGTTTATCTTTCAATTCATGGATATAGATATCTTCAATTATAATTGTTTTATGAGAATAATTATTCTTTTCTCCCAATGAAAGGAATAATGTATATTCTGATAGTAAAAAGTTGATAAGAATCTTAAATGTGTGTGTGTGTGTGTGTGTGTGTGTGTTTAAAATTTGTTTTTAAGTGACAAAAAATAAACCAACCAAGATTAGTTCAATGATGGAGTTAACAGCTACTAAGATAAAGTGAGTTAGCCCAGATAATGAGGAGAATAAAAGCTTTAAGAACAACATTCTATAGATTGATATTTTTAAAACTGGTACATTGTGTCTGCATACCTTTATGTAGTTTCTGAAATGCTAGATGATTGGTTGTTCAGGTTTATAGCTTTTCAGTTCAATCTTTTATTCCTATAAAGATCTAGTAGTCTACATTCTACTAAGAAATCAAAATGAAGAAAACACCATTTGTCAGCCCAAATGTTGACATCAGTCTAAAATGTGCTCTATTTATTCTGCTCCTTTACAATTCCCTGTCCAGGCAGTAATTACCTGAGGTAAGGCCATGGCTGTGAACCTGACACATTACCCAGAAGTCTAAAGAACTGCAAATGACTTTGTGAATTGCTTGATTTGGACCTGGGAGCTTTGTGTTGAAACAGAGAAACTTGTTTTACAGCAAATGATTTGAAATTTTGTGAACTACATGTTCTGAGATACAAATACTTTCCATGACCTAGATACATCTTGCTCTTCCTGGGAAATAAAACTGAAAATGGCACCTATGGAGATAATACTCCTCGAACAGTTGCTATTTCATGGTATGCATTCCATACACTTGAAATAAAGTGTTATGAAAAGTATTGTTGAAATAATACAAGTAGCTGTGTGTGGTGATGTGTTCCTTAATACTAGCTCCCAAGAGACAACAACAGATGAATTCAATGACAGCCCCAACTATATAGCAAGTTCAAGCGATCATGAGCTATAGGAATCACATCATAAACAAAAAGTATAAAAGTCTGAGAATGGAGAGCATAATATGACCTGAACCAACAGGCTGTTCTTCATTGGCATGGTTCTAGCAAGGAAAAGCCAGGGGATGAGAAGTTAAAGAAGATAGGAAACCTGGGATCAGGAGATGTTGCCCAAGTTATGTTTTATTGCAAGCAAGTTTATTAAGAATTACAGCATCTTCTACAGTTTTCCTAAAAAGAAAAACCAACACTATCAGCAAAAAAGCTACCATACAATTGGATAGAGTCAGCAAGAAGCCAATCAAGGAATGCTGCACAAAAGAAATACAGGATATATGAAATGCATCACAGATCAAGCACACTGGAGCCTTGGAACTGATAACCAGAGCTGTTGCCTTTCGGTTCAGATATGAAGGTGTACTGAGACTCACCAAGGAACCACACAGCTCTGATGTAGGGCAGTGTTCCAAGGGAAGGTCATCTTGAGGCATGGGAGCCCAGGAGCCACATAACTCTAAGGTCGGAGAGTGTGCCAGTGTAAATCATCCTGAGACCCGGACGCTCAGGAACCACAGAGCTCTGAAAAGAAGCCTCCACAGCAGAGGCATTGCAGCTCCCAGGGGAGGGCATCCACATTGAGCTGAAGAGGTCAGGAGGCTCATTCTTGCTTCTTATTGTTGAATGAATAATTTAAATAAATCTTAGCATTGGTGGGTTCACTACCTGCCTCAATGGTTTATGTTCCAACATGAAAGACACATGCCGCCTTTATATTTTTATATGCCTTAATCAGCACAATAGCTGGGTCATTGATTAACTCCGTGAAGTTAATCCAGAGTTATTACTTACTAAACCCTATATTCTACCTTGGCTGCTCTTGGCTGCCCTCTCCTGTCTCCTTCACGTGGTGGCCATGCCTCTCTGTCCTGCATTCTTCTCAGGCTCTCTTCTCACTCATCTTGGCATCACTCTTCTCCCCACTCTCATAACCTAGCAGATCTCCCTTCTCCTTCCTTTTCTCTGGGTCCCAAGCCCAGGAATTCTAAAAATCCTACCTCTGTCAGTTCTCTCTTGCTATTGGCTGTTGGCATCTTTTATTTATTTACTCATCAGAACCCACTAAGGGCAGGTTCCCAGAAGCTGTGTGCAGAGGTTCTTGTGCAAAGAGTTTTTGGAGGAACATAATTAGTATTAGAATACAAGCAGCTATGACTTCTTCTGTTTGCTTTTTCCCTTTGTCTTTTCATTGCTTCTTGTCTTCTTCTGATGAGAGAGTTACAAAAGGCAGTAAGTCTCATTAAAAAAAGATTTATCTATCAGAGGGTCCAGGGTCTGTGAGAGACAAATCCAGGAGTAGCTGTTTATTCTCCCAGGAAGGAGTTTACAGCAGCAGGGAATGAGACAAAGTGGAGTGCTTATATAGAGATTCTTGGGGGTGGAGCTTTCTAGGGTGGAGATTTCCATGGTGAGGATTGGTGGAATTTCAAGTCCTGAGCTTGGTGGAGCTCATGGATTGGTGGGTTCTCCTGTTCATGGATTGGTGGATTTTCTCATTAGCTTTTGTTCAGACTTTTCAACTAAAATTAGTATAACCTGGGAAGGGCCCTGTTGTGAGGCTGGAGAAGACCTTTGTTGGATTTATGACTGTTAGGGATGTCTGGGGGTGGGGTCTGGTTGCTGGAGTTCCTCAGGAAGAGGCCCTAACCACTTTCTACCTTGAGGGTTTACAAAACAATGTATAAGTTTACAAAGGGAGTTTACTTCGGAGAAAGCATTTCCTACCACTTGAGTGGTGTGACCATCTAACAGTAACACCTTAAAGTTCAAGAGGTGCTTCTCTGTATTCAAAGCTGCTGCTGCTGCTCCAAAGACTCTGGCTCCATGACATAACAAGTTTTGCCAAACATACCTGGTTTTAGACGAACTACAATCCTTATGTGTGTATCACACAGACTCAGACAAAGACTTGGATCAGGTTGGTTCCCAGCAATAGTTAAACAAACCTCATCATGCAGATTTTCATATAGGTAAAAAGGGAGATTGTAAAACACCTCCCCAAGCCTAGAGAAATGGCTTAGCAGTTAAGAACATGATCTGTTTTGTTCTGTTCTGTTCTGTTCTGTTCTGTTCTGTTCTGTTCTGTTCTGTTCTGTTCTGTTCTGTTCTGTTCTGCTCTGTTCTGTTCTGTTCTGTTCTGGTTTTTGTTCTGTTCTACTCCTAGCACTAATATAATGTGGTTCACAACCATCTGAAACTCCAGTTCATTGGATCTTGTTTCCTCTTCTGTCTTTTGTGTATATTACACACACACACACACACACACACACACACACACACACACACACACACACACTTTTTAAAAAAAGACATCTTTATGAAATCCTCACCCATTCCATTTATATCAGCATACTGAATCTATAATACTTTCCATACTACTAAACCATGCTCATTTGCCCATTCTTAAATAGGTATTTTATTGAGAGAGCTACCTTAAACAAATAGCAACCAAATTAAAGTAAGTATAGACAATCTATCTTCCTGAACATTATTTTTGGTTCCAAATACTCATAGCAAGAAGTGAGACAGAGTTTTTGTTTGCTTGTTTTTTATTCTTCTCTCATGTATTACATCCCCCCTGCAGTTTTCCCTCCATCCTTGCCTCCCAGGTCTTCCTCCATCTCCCTCCCATTCCCTTCTTATCCATTTCCTTTCCGAACAAGGCAGGCCTCCCAGGGATATCAACCAAATATACTCTATCAAGTTGCAGTAAAACTAGGTGTCTCCCCTCAGTATTAAGGCTGGATGTGGCAACCCAGTAGGAAGGAAAGGCTCCCCAAAGCAGACCAAGAAGTCAGAGACACCACTGTTCCCACTTTTAGAAGTACAATGAGAAGACCAAAATACACAACTATAACATATATGGAGACGGCCTAGGTCAAATGCATACAGGATCACTGATTGTCTCCTCAGTCTCTGTGTTCCCCTATTAGTCCTGTCTAGTGAATCTATAGGTTACCTTGTGGTGTCCTTGACCCCTCTTGCTCCTTCCTCCCTATCTTCCACAGGATTCCCTGAGCTGCACTGAATGTTTGGCTGAGGGTCTCTGCACCTGTTTCCTTCAGTTGCTGAATGAAGCCTCTCTGATGATCACTGTGATAGGCCCCTATCTACAAATATAGCAGAATACCATTAGGAATACTTTTATTGACTTTCTTCCAGTTCTGTTTTGTTTTTGCTGGTTGTGCTTTGTTCTCTTTTAGGTCTCTGGGTTGTCTGTTGTTTATGACCCTTCAGGCAGTTTTAGGAGTCACTCCTTCTTGTGGCATGGGTCCCAAGCTGTACCAGTCATTCATTGGCCCCTCCCACAATTTCTGTACCATCTTTACCCCAGCTAGTCTTGCAGGGAAGACACATAGAAGGTGGAAATTTTTGTGTCTTGCTTGCTGTCCTAAGCTCTCCATTGCAAGTCTGGCCTAGCTACTGGAGATGCCCAGTTCTGGCTCTTCTCTCACATTTCTAGGTAGCTACTGTCATAGATTCCCAGAATTACCATTTCACCAGGTTTCTGTCTTATCTCTGAGATGGCCTCCAATTCAAGTTGTCTTTCCCACCCTCAATTCCCCTTCCCTCCTGTTCCCATCCCCACCTGCCCCCAGTGCACCTTTTATATCTATTCTATTTCCCTTCCCAGAGTTGTTCATGAACTCCCCTACTCCCATGACCCTGAGCCCTCCATGTCACTTAACCTCTCTGGGTCTGTGGATTATCAGCATGATTACCCTTTACTTTACAGCTAATAACCACTTATGAGTGCATAGTATGTTTGATTTTATATCTAACATTGGGTTTCTAATTTTTAAAAAGAGGCAGCAACTTGATGCATCCATTGAATATAACCCCAAAGAGAAGTAGTCAAGAAAAGAAGCTCTAGCCCCACATTGATACATGATACATGAATATGAGAATTATATGTCCAATTCTAGATATTAAAAATCAGGATTTTCAAGCCGGGCATGGTGGTGCACGCCTTTAATACCAGCACTCGGGAGGCAGAGGCAGGCAGATTTCTGAGTTCAAGGCCAGCCTGGTCTACAGAGTGTTCCAGGACAGCCAGGGCTACACAGAGAAACCCTGTCTCAAAAAACCAAAAAAAAAAAAAAATCAAGATTTTCATGAGTTTTGCTCTACACAAGTATAAATAAGCATAGCCAAAGTATGGTTTTAAAAACTTGGTTCACAAGTCTATGGGTTGCCCTCATCTTAAGAAGGTTCCTATGATGAAATAGTTTAAATGAGATTTATTTTTGCCTTGTGACATTATCAGTCCTCCAATTGAAATAAATAAAGAAAAAATTACAAGTGAACATTTTATCAATTCATTCATTTAAAATAGTATGCCAAAACATAGGTATACCTAACTATAGAGTTTCACTTTTGACAACAGAGGTAAAAAAAACTATTTTATTTTTAAAAAAGCTATCTATAGACAGACAAAGGGACAGAGAAACAGAAAAACACCGGTATAGGTACAGGCACAGACACATCATAACTTCCCTTTGAAATAAGAAAGTAAGAATGTAGGAAATAATACATTTGCATAGATGACATTGAAATCCTGCCTTCTTTTGTTTTCTTCTGGGATTTTGCCTGAAAAGAATGATTATGAAGGAAACACCTCTGTTCCCAGAAATGCTTCTGGGTGAGTGGTTTGTGGTTTTTGTTTTTTTTTTAATATTGATGATGTCTGTGCTTCTTTCCCTCTTCATTTACAAAAGCATAATTTGCACTTGCACCAAGAAGTAAATGTATCAGGCTCCTGCCTCTTTCTCCAGTTAGTTATAAATTATTTGAAGACATAGGTAATTTTCTCTCCTCCTTCTTTGTTGTGCATGCAGAAGATGATGAATAATTTTGTCACTAAAGGTGTAAAAACATATATTAGGGAGAGAGATGAGGTTGAATACATGCCTAATGCTGTTATTTTAATATAGTTATTAAATCAACACTCTCAGAGTGTACTATACATTGGCTTATAGAAGAAAATATCATTCTTATGCTCAAGGCCAATATTGAAACATTAAATTATCCATAGTCTTAATAAAATATTACATATCATATCATAATACAGGGAAAACAATAGGCATAGCATAAGCATGATATCTTGAATCACTGGTTACTAGGGATATATATATTCACTCAATCATTATCCTGTCCCAAGTAACTAAACATTAGACTCTTAATTTGTTGATTAATAACAAATCTAAGGGGTATCATGGTGAAGACAGCTTAAATTTCAGATGATAAGGATATAATTGAGTCCAGGTCTGTCTATCTTAAGCTCTGAATTTCTATAATTATTCATGATGTTGTGAACTATATGAAAGGATGCTTCTGTGATGATCTTAGAAGCCAGCGATAGGAAGGCCAAGGAACAAAACCAAGGCCAGACTCAGAATTGAACCATTTATAAAAGATTGTCAGGAGCATATGCATAAAAATGGAGGTGTCTCATTTACAGCTGCTGTCTAAACAGTTCTGCAGCATAAATAAAGGTAGAGCAATAAATGCCCAAATAATATCTAGGGAGATATCAGGGGCTATTGTAGCTTTCTATGGAAGCATGGCTTACACAATATGAAGTTAGACATAGAGGAGTGTGAGTTGAAATCTTTCTAATTTTATGACAAATACTATGATGCTTTGTAGTCACAGTACAGAAGTTCATTGTTCTAGGTAGGCTTGCCCGGTACAGTATAGAGCTGCTACTCAGAAACGTGGATCCCAGTGTGAAGTTTTTTCTCTTTCTCAAGATGACAGCTGTTTTGCAACTGCGAAGGGACATATTGTGGTTATTGGATTTCCATAGCTGGCTCCTGGGCAATTAATACTTCTTGCCATACTTTTTCTCTCCAAGAATATTATTTTGTCTGTATTGTCATTTTGTCAACCACTCATAACTTTTTTTCCCTCCTGAAACCTAAAATCATAAAAGTGAATGGAAGCAAGTCTTATAATTTTGTGGGATTATGGAAGAGGTATGAAGACAATTACAGTCTCATGGTAAATGTCTTTAGAATGTGCGACATAACAAAAGTCAAAGAAGTTTCTCAGAGAGCAAGATGTGGCTTTCCAACAGTATTGTCATGAAATGGACTATTTTCAGAATTGTTCATTGAGCTCAGACTGCCTACACTGTCCTCACACTACAAGTATCAATCATCCAATTTTACCCTGCTTTAAAAGACTGAAATGAACCAAATGTCATCTTTGGCTACATGGCTTTGCAATATATGGCTATGCACTTATAAATTTAATTAGATTTTAGTAGCCATTTCATTTGCCATGCTTTGTAGGCACAAATTTTACACTTCTCCATAGTAACAGAAGAAAGGAAATCCCTATAGGTGTAGAAACTCAGGCTTCATTCCTGACTTAAAACTAAGCAAGAAGGATCCCATTTGTGATGACAAATAGCTTTTAAAACGTAATATAAGTGCAAATGATAGTTTTATGAAGTAAATGGAGATACTAATGCATTTATGTCCAGTGTCAAGAGTTCAGAGAAAATGGTTCTATACATTTTGCTGTCTTGAGTTCAGAAAATCTCATTATAAGAAATTTATAGATATTTTAGATAAAGCTAAAGAGTATATATACTGTTTAATGTAGGTCAGAACCTATACTTCATGAGAAGCAAATGTACTGTTTTATTACAAGGGCTGAGTTTTAATAAATATTCTAAGACTTTTTGTGAAGTAATTCATTTTATTTATCTTAGAGACATCCCAGACTTATGATTAGGTAGCTTTTCAAAAGGTTTTCAAAAGTTATAGTTATATTAACAGTTGGCTTTTTAAGTAAAAATTTAAAAGGGAATATATCATTTTCTGAGGAAAAAAATAGCCCATGTTACTGCATCAACATTCCTGAAAGAAATTCCTGGTTACATAAAAAGGTTGCTTGTTCTGCATCATTTTGAGACTGTCAAAGTCCAGAAAAGCCCAGTGTTTTGTTTGGTCACCTGTGTTGTAAACAAATTTATATTGTTCTTGAGCACACTAGAGTCTTGCACCCTAGGCAACATGTTAGCGTATATTTAGTGAGTTTTTAAATTAATATTTTGGAACATGTGATAATCTTTTTTCAGAAGTTAATTAAAGTTGAAACTGTTTTAGACAACAATGTGCCCTTAGACATCTTCATTCTGTCATTTAATTCACAAAAATCACTTAGAACTTTGTCACAATCATTGCATGGTTTACTAAGAGAGGTTTAGTTCAATCCAGAAATAAGAAGACAAAAGTTATAGGAAAACAAAATAAGGGAGTCCTATATCCTTTATAGTCACTGCAAACACACACACACACACACACACACACACACACACACACACACACACACACAGACACAAACAAACAAAATGTTAAGGAAAGTCTAAATATCATTGATATATCGTTTACGCCTTTTCTAAGTATACAGTTATTTAAAAGGCAAGAGATGCAGCTCTGAAACAGCATATTCACCAGTGTGAAGTTGGTGAGGAAAGCTTTACAGCCTCCCATGCCATCCTATGGAGCTTTGAAGAAAGGGATTAGACGAACCCCAGTATCAATAGTGCCATATCTAATATAGTCTTTCAATTGTCCCAATCTAGTTTGTTAATATATTGAAATACCCCAGATAGGTTATTTTTATAAAGAAAGTAGAATTATTTAGGCTTTCTTGCAATCAAGTAGCTGCATGTAATAATGGCTCTTTTGATGATAGAGCTGTGTGGTACAACATCAGCAAAAAACAGGAAATTCAGAATATATATTTGACTTTCTATTTCTCTGATCTCTGTCCCTCTTCTTATGAAATTAATGATATTCAATCATGAGTGATCCATCCTAATGCTAATATTTAAATTTAATCTATTTTCACTCTTCTACTTGCAGATATCCAGTTTGTACAGCACCATTTGTTGAAGGTGCTGTCTTTTTTCCATTGTGTATTTCTGTCTTTTTTAAATCAAAAATCAGATGTCCATATATGTTTGGATTTAGGTCTGGTTCTTCTATTTGATTCTGTTGATAATGTGTCTCGTTTTGTGCCAATACCATGTGGAATTTATGACTATAGCTCTATAGTACAACTTGAAATCAGGGATGTCAATACCTCCAGAAGTTCTTTTATTTTTCGGGATTGTTTTAGTTATTTGGATTGTTTAGTTATCTACACAGAGTTCAGAATTTTTCCCTCAAGGATTGTAAAGAATTTTGGGGGAGGGGATTTTGATTGAATTGCATTGAATCTATAGATTGTTTTGATAGAATGACATATTTACTACATTAATTCTAGTGACACATGAGTATAGGAGGTCTTTCCATCTTCTGATACCTCCTTCAATTCCTTTCTTCGAAAGAAGACATTATTGTACAAATCTTTCACTTGTTTGGTTATAGATACTACAAGATATATTGTATTAATTGAGGCTTCTGTAAACCATGTTGTTTCTCTGATTATCTCAGTCTACCAGTTATTTATATATAGGAGGAATACTGACTTGGAGAGTTCTCAATCTTTTATGGATGTACTTTGCTAAGGAGTCTATCATTTGTACACATTCCCTAGTAGAACTTTTAGGAACATTTATATATATTATCAGAGTAAATATCAATACATTGACTTCTTCTTTTCCAAAACACATCTCCTTGATCTCCTTCTATTGCCTTATTTCTGTAGCTAAGACTTCATATGCTATATTGAATTCATATAGAGAGAGTGGACACTTTTGTCTTGTCCCTGATTTAAGTGAAATTGTTCTTTGTTTCTCTCCATTTAATTTGATGCTGGATATAGGCATACCATAGATCATATTTATTGTATTTAGGTATATCCCTTATGTCCCTAATCTCTTCTGGCCTCACCACCCAGCTGTTCGTTTATTAAATAATTAAAAGTACACCTTAAACCATTCTTTTCCTCTAGTTGTCATGTCATCATGAGCTCCTTCACTTACTGAAACCTCAAATGTGATAATTGCATTAATGCTTGTCATCTATCCTGACCTCCTTTCTTCCCCCTCATTTAGTTTTGAATAAACAACCAAAGTGTGTGTGTGTGTGTGTGTGTGTGTGTGTGTGTGTGTGTGTGGTGTGTGTGTGTGTGTGTGTGTGTGTGTGTGTGTGTGTGTGTTCTAGTTACTTTTGCAATGTGTTTATTTAG
This sequence comes from Mus musculus, assembly GCF_000001635.26. Classification (NCBI taxonomy): domain Eukaryota; kingdom Metazoa; phylum Chordata; class Mammalia; order Rodentia; family Muridae; genus Mus; species Mus musculus. The sequence continues at coordinate 58,320,354 of NC_000074.6, read as the reverse complement.
ACATTAAGGCCAAGACAACTTATAGATAAAAGAGTTGATTGGGGACTTACATTTTCAGAAGTATAGCATCCATGACCTTCATGATAGGGAGCATAGCACCAGGCAAATAGGCATGGCACTGAATCAGTAGCTGAAACTTTATATATTGATTCATAGGCTCTAGAGTGAAGGCTTCTGAAACCTTAAAACCCACCCTAGTGACAAACCTTCTCCAACATACCTCCTAATCCTTCCCAAACAGTTCCCCCAACTGGGGACAGGGTATTCATATAAATGAGCCAGAAGGAATAGATATCTCAGTTCAAACCACTACAATGATCATAATATCTCTGCTTAGAAGTCTAATTTTTCTTATGTAGTATATTTAATATTTTTTTCATTATGTATGAGTTGCCTTTCTCTCCAAACTAACCTTATTCTCACCACCATTGAGAAATATATGTCTCATGGTGCTTTTATGTTGTCTTTTAAACAAACAAAGCCTACTCTTATCTCAGAGATTCTCTGCTTGGCTTGAAAATATTTACAAAGAACCCAATACCCTAAAATATCTTTATGGTGGCCTCATTTTCATGGCTCAAATCCCAACTAAAACATTGCCATCTCAGTGAGTCCTTTACTGGCTAACATCAACTCTATCCATTATCTCTATTAGCCTATTTTATCTTTCATGTTGCTTAATAGGATTTATTATCTGGATGCATACATATCAGCTGTCTACTCTTCTGAAGTCAGATAATCAGCTTATCCCTGCATTGCTAGTTCCAAATTCCATGGAAACTTTTATAACTACCGTAAAACAGGTAAGTATTCTCTGTTGACAAAATTAAATCAGCAGGCAAGCAAAATTTCTGGAAAGAAAGATTTCATGGTGATTTATCCAGCATTACATGTTCTATTTGGGTATTATTTAAATTTTATTTTCTGGAAATGTACACATAATTCCTCTGCTTTAAGTATAATGGACACAATTGGCTGTTCCTGTCCCATTTCTTTCCTATATTTTAAATGTTACTAGGAGAGAGGTGAACAATTTGACTGCCCATTTCCCAGAGCACTCACTAAATCAGAACAGATATTCCTATAATAAATTATTTATAGTGGTTCCTGCCAACAGTTGCTGGGCTTTGGATCAGACCACGAAGACCTTTTAAATCTCTGTAATCAAGACCTGCACATCACTGAACAGGAACAAAATGTTTTAAAAGTGCAAGTCCTGGGCCCAGATTTTAGAGGTTGATAGGAATTGATAAGGGCTGACTCAAGAACAAAGTACTTAGAGGAAAGGAGTTTAAGAACCTGGCTTCAGAAGATCATGCCATTTAGTCAAGGTCACGGATGCCATTACAGTTGTGTCAGGAACATAGTCATAAGGTGAGCTTAATGCAATATATATCATTTATAACTTTGACATACTATCATTTACCATGAGAAGAGCAATCAGTATTCTACTGAAAATCATTTAAGTGAAATGCTTTAGATTTAAGTAACAAAAAAAAAAAGTAACATGGATGTTTGGTTTTCTTTTAAGCAGGGTGTTTTTGTTTTTCATTTCCACGAAATAACAGAAACGATATATAATAACAGAGAAGTGCCTTTTAAGTGGAAAGATTTAGTTGGGATCAGAGTTTCTTGCCACAGACCCTCTGGGTCCCTTTGTCTTCGTGGAACGGGTCTCTGGTCACACACAGGTGGGCAAAGATTCGACGAATGACAGACAGACCAACACTCGAGATTGTGTATAATCAGAATGTAAGTTGTCAAATTGAGCAGCAAACTTTTTATACAGAAGAAAATAGGGAAGTTAGGTGACACATTGGCAAGGTACAAATGAGGTTACCGGATGCTTAATGACTCTTACACAAAACAGAGGAATGAAAACACAAAGACTGGCAGGAACTGGGCAATAAAATAACTGAGACAAAGTCAGCCCTATCTAAGGTCAGCTATAGTCTTAGAAGCCAGGTGTGAGGTCTTTACACTCCCAGGGCAAGGGCTTTCACACCCAAGTCATGGTTCTAATTAGGGAGTTCTGTTCTAGCTAACCATCTCATGAATAATGCAATACTCTAAAACCACAGCCTGATCTACTTCCTAAACCATTGTAAATTCCTGTATATGGGAGCAATTTGGCAGTTTCTGACGCTTCAATCCTTGGCAAGTTGTCTTGTGCTCCTGACCAGCGACAAGAGTATCATGTCAACATGTGTGTGTGGCACCCAGAAAACATAGAAGAGGGGCAAGATCATGATATTTAGTACATATGCTATCTCTCTTGTGACCCAGCTTCTGGAATCAAGAACCACATTCTCCTGTTTCTACCACTTTTAAATAAACTATTCAAATTCTGAATCCATAAACACAATAAACACACAACCAGACATCTGCTTGACCCGTCTCGTAAGTATCCCTTAATCTGATCTGAATGATGGCAATCAATCAGTCGTAGCCATCACACTGCCCATGTGTCTACAGATATGATCACAATTCAGTGCCATAGCACCTATACTGAACAAACCATACTTTGAGGTAGGAGGGGAAAAGTCATTAAATGTGGAATGTACATCTCTGTGGAAATTTAATCAAGAAAGGACCCTGAATTTGTGACTATGGAAAGCAAACCCAAAATGTTATCAGTAACAAATTGAAAAGAGAACACTGGGTTTTCCAAATAGCCCCCCCTCTCATTTTGCCTCTATCAGTTCACTTCTCTCGGAATCTTTTATCAACTTCCCTGTGCCTCAGGCTTTTACACTTTGAGAAAACATGTTTTAGCTATTCACTGATGGCATTCTTATCAAGCTAGCTCATCCTCCTTGTATCCATGAAAACTCTCTGGATGATTACCTTCTGCCAATAGAACAAGATCATTTCCTATACTTAGGATACTCATATAACACTGCTTCTGTGAATTTTAAGTGACTGGACCCATGTGTTTAATTATAACCACAAGCTTATTTAAATAAGTCTTGTTAACAGAATATTTGTATTACCTATACTATATCCTCTAAAGTGTGATAATTTCTGATGGTTTAGTCCAAATATCTTAAGACTTGATATGTGAATTTATAATATATTGTCTTTACTAAGACACACAAACTTTCTGAAAAAAATATAAAAGCACTGACATCTAAGTTTTACCCAGAAATCCAATGATTATATAATGTTACGATATAAAATATGGTGCCTTTAGCACTATCAAATCACCATTTCCTATGAATACTAATCTGTCTAATGAAGTCATACTTCAAGTTGAAGAACATAAAATTATATTAAAAAGAATACAGAGACTTTCAAAAGAAATGTGAAGGAAAGATTTTACTTTTCATTAAAGAAATACTGTGCTAGAAATGCTGATTGTTCTATATAAATCATACAACTGCTCTCCTTGAAGCTATTTGGGTTTACAGCTGACTTGCTCAGAGAGCATACTAATTAAACTACACAGTTGTATTATGAGGAAATAAAAACAGATGCTTATAAAATCCTGATCAAAAAGAATATTTACAGTCTACTTAATCTTTCATCTCCTCCATATCCTACTTTCTACAGTCTAAATTTGTCATGAGCTGTAAAAAATGATCATGATTAAAATATGAGGGGTTTTTTCATGTGAAGATGGAGGTGAAAGAATAATATACCAAGGCTATAAGACTTAACAAACATTCCCCTTTGTTTTTTCTCTTTATAAAGAGCATGACTTTGTTCACTACTGTCCCATCATTCACAATTCTATAGCCCATAATAGCACTCCAACAGAAACCAGTAAGTTTGGAGTATTAAATGGCAATAAGAAATATGATATAGGTTGCTAATTCCATCTCTGGAAATATATCCCCTTTATTAAATAAGTGTCCAACTTCGGTTTCTGTAGGAAGAAATTGTAAGAACGGCACTACAGACAAATTAACTTCCTTCAATAATCATTTATTGGGTTCTTAACAAATATGTGTGCTGTGGCCTGCACCACATGAATTACAGAGTATGTCTACCTCAACTTGTAAAATGAAAACAAGTACAAATTTGATTCTAGCCCTAATGAGATAATTTCAATAAGAAAACAAGTATCTCAGGTTTCCAGAAAAATAAGATGTTAGTGTAATATGGAAATATCAGGGCAAACTATCCCCATATCATTTCTCTACATTTGTTGATAACCCCACACCTCCATCCTTAGACCACCTTTAGTTTACTGGAGAAACTCAATTGAACTAGTAAATATATTGCCATTCTCAGCTCCATGATATAAAAGGTCTTTTTAAAATAAGGATCCCCAAATCTCTGGAATGTGTTATGTTCCCAAACTGATATCTCTGTTAATCTATTATGTTCAGTTTATAATCAAGATATCAATGTTTCTGAAATGATGAATTATATGTTCATCAACTAACAGGGATACAGAATTGCAAGATATTAGAAAGCATTTCTCTGTATCGTACTGTCTTGTTTCTGGAACATGCTCACATTTGGATTGATAAATTAAGTAAAGCAGTAAGCCTTTATCAATATGAGTAGGCATAATACAGTTTCTTATATCAAATGATACAATAAGGCACAGAAAGAGTCAATTCACTCTTTTTTCATGAGCCTTGAGGCATCTACCTTCTCCTGCAATTATACATTGGTAATCCTGAGTGCTAAGATTTTGGACACAGATCAAGAACTGTACCAGTGCCCTCTTGGTCACTCTCTCAGACTTCTGTGCTTGATCTAAGTTACACCACAGGCTTTCAGTTTCTCCATGTTTAAGGTTGAAGACCACAGGATGTCTGTGCTTTACTCAGTAAGCACATGAGCTAGTTGGTATCATTAATATATTATGTAGTTATTTATATTTCCTTGATATATTTGTTTTCAATTACAATTGCAGAATTGCTTCAACTATCTTACAAAATTTACTTCTTTATAGAGCACAGAACAGGATACCATCCAAAAAAAAAAAAAAAAAAAAAAAAAAACTAGCTTTAAATCCTTAGTGACCCAAGTCAGAAGAAGAAATTTCCTTCTCCTATGTATCAGAGAGATCTCCAATTTTATTTATTTATTTATTTTTGGATCTTAGAGAGCATGGTGCTTAACTGAGTTGTTATGTTGACTCCAGTAGAGCATTTGTTCCTTATAATGTGTGTTTGAGGAAGCATTATTCGGGTATAGGTGGTTCCATGTAGGTGATTGCTAAAAATAGAAAAATATGTACTATATCAGATAGTCTCTGATTTGTCGTTTCTATGAGCTCTGAACTATCACTTTTTTCTTCCACTATTACTCTGCCACTAAGACTTGGCATAATATTCCAAAAAAAGATGTTCAGAAAATATTTGTTGTCTGAAGCTGAATTGCATATATGAAGCATGGCAGGTGAAGAAAGTGAAGCAGTATAGTTTCCTTTGGTTAGGAATAGTGGGCAGAGTTTCAGAAAATAGAAATTTTGGATACGTGTATCCTAGCCAATCACCTCAAGCAAAAACAATCCAAGAAGTTATTGGAAATATAGTGGCACCTGTCTTTGATAAATGAGTTATCCAATCCACTACTATCAAATCAACAAAATAAAAAGAGTGGTTTCACATCAGAGTTGGTATACTCCCCTTTGAGATCATATCAAGGCATCTAAAGAATGATGTGCTACATGGAGTTTACTCTCCTCGTGACTTATTTTGAACCATCTATGCAAGGAGATAAATAGTAAGAGCTGTTTAAGGAAACGTGAGCTTAAAAGCATTGTAAGTGTAGCTATTGATTTAAGTGGAGGAATATTTATGATTTATTTTCTAGCTGCTTTTTTTTTTAGAAGAGGAGAAGAGTAAAATAAAATCAGAGTTAAAAAATACCCACCAGACTGTAAAGGCACCTACATTTAATTCCAGCACATGGGAGTTGGGGGATAAGCTTGAGTTTGAGACCAGTCTGATTTAGAAAGAGAGTTCCAGAACAGCCAGGGCCACAGAGAGAAAAACATAAATCAGCAAAGAAGTAAATGCCACATTCTTCTCAACATGACATAAGATTACATTAAATGTGCCAACATGTGTTAGAATAGAATGGAGGCAAAGTTTCCCCAAGGAAACTCTGAGGCAAGATGAATGAACACTGTTCTGTAGTGGTGTGTTTGTTTGGATTTCATTCGTTTTCCATTTTATTGACCTGCTCAAAACCATTAGATAAAATTATGAAAAGATGCATTCGCTGAGCTCATGGAGTCCTCCCTCAAATCACATACATGCTAGATAAGTAATTCTATAAGTCACTATTTAATTATCATGTGACAAGGCACCTGAAAAAGAATAATAGTATGCCATGAGAATTAACTAGATCTTTACTTAGGACATGCAATTAGCCAAAACTGTCCTTAAAAGGTCTATAGGTGATCATATTATTGCTATGATTTGATAGTTGGTGATAAATCTCCTTGTGTAATTTTCAGTTTACACTTATTTGTGATATGTCATTTCTTCACAACTCTCTCCTGTAGAGCAAACATCTGTGAGTGATAGTAACTCTCTAAGGGCTACTCTACAGAAAATATCTCTGAATTCCTTCTCTGTCATTTCATCTGTGAGTGTGAGAGCTCTTTCTTTGCATGCCTTTGATTTTTCTGGGACTAGAAAGCACCAAATAAGCACTGATAAGAAAAGTATAGGCTACAGATGCACAACAGCGCTAATAACAGTAATTATAACCGTGACAAACTTGGGCATTGCAAAAGCACCAAGCATTGCTCTAAGCAGTTGACTAGCAATAAGCTCTTTACTGTAGTTTGCATAATGACTATCTAGAAATTTTAAAGTAGTCATAATTCAAGCTGGTTCACATTTCTATAAATTATGTTAAGCTATATATAGGTAAAATTCCTTGTGGACAATAAACTGAAGAATTTATTCACAAGACTTTATAATGAACTTTTTGATAAGTAAAATTTAAAGTAATGACATATAATTTGTTTTCTCTCTTTTTGTTGTTGTTGGCTTTCTTTCTTTATTTCTTGTAATTCTGAAATAAGATCTCACAATGGAGAAGGCTTGGCTCAGACTCCCATGTGCTAGATTACAGTCATATACCTTCACACCTGGCATGAATACTTTTCCTAATCTTTTACTTTCATGAACTCCAATGTCAGTGTTTCAAAGAAAAGAAAGGAAATTAGCCCAAAGAGGCATAATCTTGGAAGAAATGTTAATAAATGAACCGTAATGATTTTTTTATAAAAGAATTTGCCTCATTACCTCTAGTGAAGCTCCTTGAATTTATACACAATTCTATGGCAATCTCTGAAAGAATAAACTCTCTTTTGTAAAGTTTACCAGCTACCATTATGGTCCTATAATAGAGAGCCTTGAATATGCTCATAGAGTAGTTTGCTGTATTTAAGGAACTAGCATTTGTTAATTTAAAAAAATGTGAAAATTTTGTTTCAAGTCTACAGGTCTTTAAACTTGACACTCATTTATAGAAAATTAAATAAAATTCTTAATTCTATAATTAGAAAAAAACAACAAAATTCAAAAGTGCCATGAAATTCCTGTTATGTATTTCCAATCAAAAACACAAACATCTTTCATATTTTCTTTAGTGTTATATATTCTGATTCTATGAAGATTAGTTTGCTGTCAATATGTATTTAACTTAACTTCATTCTTAAAAGATCTTAATTACTTGAATTGATTTATGAGTAATACAATAATTGAGTTTATATCCAACTCAAATATTATAACTTAAAACATATTATATAAATTAAGGTTTATAATGCTGTAAACAGTCAAAATGAACAAGCAGTACTATTTTTAAAATTTATTCTTCTCCCACATAATACATCCTGACCTCAGCCTCTCCTCCTCTTATCCCTCCAACACCATCCCTCTTCCCCCAGATCTACTGCTTCCTCACTTTCCTTTACAAAAGTTCAGTCCTCAAAGTTATACCAACCAAACATGACATAACAAGATGCAGTAAGTCTAGGCAGAGACCCTCATATCAAGGCAGGATAAGACAATAGGTAGGAGGGAAAAGGGTCTCAAGGATAGGCAAAAGAGTCAAGAGACCTCCCACTGTCATTCTAAAGGCTATACAAAAGCATATATGCAGAGGACCTAGCACAGACTCATAAAGGCTCTGGACTATATCAGTGCTTATAAAAGAAAATGTCAGGTTAGCTTATAGTTCAGTCTGTTACCATGATGGTAGCAAGCATGGCAGTACACACACAGATATAATACTGGAGAGGTAGCGGAGAGCTCTATATCTGAATTAGCAGGAAGAGAGAAGAACAGTGGACCTGGCTTAAGCACCTGAAACCTCAAAGTCCAACCCCAATGATGTACAAGGCCACACATCCTAATAGTGCTGTTCCCTGTGGGACTACGGGGGGACACTTTCATTCAAACCACTACATACATGTTTCATCACCTTTTATATGAGTTTAAAGGAACAATAAAAATATGAGTTTCTTTTTATCACTATCTATAGATATTCAGAAAAAATCCACAGAAGATTTGAATTATTAATTCAAACCTAAAACAAAATCAATAAATTACACATAAGAGAGCATCTATCTTGCAATGATAAATATGAATTAAGTTAGAATTTATTTTAATAACATTTTAATGTAAAGTGATGACTGAATTTCTTTGTAAAAGAATCACATTTCCACTTTTAGTTGTAAAACAGCTGCTCTATTAATGGTCAAGTTTTAACTTCTAGAGAAATAATACCTGACAAATGCAGTTATTTATATTCGACTTTCCTTTTATTCGTCTTGTATGTTGTGACTTTCAGGTTGAAGGTGACAAGAACAGCCCACTGGTAATTGAGAGTAACATTGATTGCAAGATTAGAAAGAAATACAGTGCATTAGTCTTCACTTTCAGTTTTGTACTTCCTTCAGAAGTAAAAGCTATGTGGTTATTAGGCTAAGTGTGTACTCATAAATGGCCTTGATCCATCATCACCTGGAACATTTAAAGGAAAATAAAACTTAATTTCCTGAACAGAAGCTCATTCTGAAGCACTAACAGTGTCCAAAGGTTAACAAAGCCAGCAGAGATATAAACAGGATTATCTGAAGTATTTTTCTGAAAATGAAATGGGGGGAATGGAGAGAGCAAGGGAAAGGAGCTAGAAGAAATGATAAGGGAGTGAATGTCAGGCTACCAAACGCAGACACTATTGCACACGCCTGCAAGATTTTGCTGAAAGGACCCTGATATAGCTGTCTCTTGTGAGGCTATGCCAGTGCCTGGCAAACACAAACGTGGATGCTCATAGTCAGCTATTAGATGGCACACAGGGCCCTTAATGGAGGAGCTAGAGAAAGTACCCAAGGAGCTGAAGGGGTCTGCAACCCTATACGTGGAACAAAAATATGAACTAACCAGTACCCCCAGAGCTTGTGTCTCTAGCTGCATATGTAGCAGAAGATGGCCTAGTTGGCCATCAGTGGGAAGAGAGGCCCCTTGGTATTGCAAACTTTATATGCCTCAGTACAGGGGAAGGCCAGGGCTAAGAAGTGGGAGTGGGCTGGTAGGGGTGCAGGGGGATATAGGGGACTTTGGGGATAGCATTTGAAATATAAATGAAGAAAATACCTAATAAAATATTGGAAAAAAGTTTCACTGAACCCACTCTAACACAGATCAAAATAAATTGCTGTAAACCAACTAATGTGACTGTGTCTTAGCTGCCTCGTAGCAAACCTCCCATTCAGTTGTTTGAAATACAAAAGTTTGGAACATTTAGATTTTTCAAAAATAGAATGAATAGGAGGAAAAACTATGGTTGGGATTTATATTATGAAAAAAAGTCATGTGTGCCTTCATAATCTGTGTCTGATGCTGCACACCTCTATCTGTTTCTTCCCTGATCCCCAGCAGAGCGTGTGCTCACCTGCTCCATAAGCCTGGGGTCTTAGAAGATTTTCATTTCACTGTACTTTCCAGTAGTGTTCTCACTTTCTATTATTAATTTCTTGGGAGAATATGTAGACACAAACTAGACTTGTTAACTCATTAACTATATCTTAATCAATACAATGACTCCGAGGGTATAAAAACTTGAAAGTAATAAATAGAATGACAAAGAGTATCCTTAAGCTAAGGAGAAGGGCAGTTCAGCAGTGTGAGAGTAAAGGGCGAGGATAATTAAAACCAGTGAATGTTAGGCTACAGTTGCACAGGATGCACTCCTACACAGATCAAAATAAATTGCTCTAAACCTGCTAACATGGCTGTATCTTAGCTACCACTGAGCAGACTTCACATTCGTTGTTTGAAATATCCCCATGTATATAACACATAATTCAATGTTTGGAATAAAGAATTAAATCCATTTTGCACTCAAACTATAAAAAATGATATTAAATTCTGTACTGTTATTTAAGACAAAGCATACTTTTTAAAGTACTATAGATTGTGATACAACTTGAATGTAATACAATAATAAAAATTATAACTCTATAGGTTAGATTTTTACCAGCAACACACAGCCTTCAATTATCTGAGAAAAGGGGGCTTCCATTGAGCTGTCCACATCATATTATTCTATAGCTAAGCCTAAGGAGCACTCTCCTGATTGTTGATGGATAAGGAAAGTTCCAGGTCAATGTGAGTAGTTCTGTGTGATTCTGAGGTATACAACAAGCCATCCAGCAAGCAGATTCAGCAAGCCATGGAGAGCAAGCCAGGAACCACAACTCTTCTCTGGCCTCTGTCTAGTTTTATTTCCTTTTTTACTGAAAATTGTTTTTGTATAGTGTATTCTGATTGTTGTTTTCCTTTCTGCAACTCTTCCTGGGTCCTTCCTACTTTCCTATCCACTCAATTCTATGCTCTTTCTTCGTTTTCCTCTTTATTAAAAGAAAGAAAGAAAGAAAGAAAGAAAGAAAGAAAGAAAGAAAGAAACACACACACACATAAATCTAAATGTAAAATACACAACAAAAAACCCAAAGGACACAAATTGCCCAAACAAGACACTAAGAGACAAAAAGTCACCAAGAATTGCATTGAGTTTGTCGTCCATTGACCATCCACTCCCAGGTATGAGACCTGCCCTAAAATGTAGTAAACATACCCAGTGATACTCCAATGGAGAAGATTAATATTGTATCTGCAAGTGGGTACCAGTTGCAGGTGTTTATTAAGGGTGCAAACTCAAGTTCACTTCTTCCTTTTAGCACTTAGACCCTGTCTGGATTGAACCTAAGTAGAGCCTGTGAGTGCTGCCATGGTCCCTACGAGTTCATATGAGCATCAGTCCTGCTGTTGTTAGACAACACTGCTTTCTTAGAGTCATCCATTAGCTCTGGCTCTAACAACCTTTCTACCTCATCTTCTGTATAGGTCCTCAAGCCCTGAGGCAAGGGTTTGATGAACACATCCCATTCCAGGCTAAGTGTTCCAAAATCTCTCACTCTCTCTACACATTGTCCAATTGTGGGTCTCTGTGTTGCTTTCCATCTACTGCAAGAAGATTCTCTGATAATGGATGCACTTGCTTTTCATCATGATGGGTTGTCAATTGTAAAATGAAGCAAATCCCCTTCTCAAGTTGGTTTTGGTCAATGTTTTGTCACAACAGTAGAAGACAAACATCCAATAAAGTCTTAGTAAATGAGGAATGTCAAAGAATAGTAGAATTGGCAGAACCACAATGAAGGGGTTTTGGAAAAATTATAATATGCTTTGGAAACAAGGAGTGAATTTCGTCTTAAAGCATCTTGACAGTAATAACAATTATTAGATTACTGCTTCTGAATCATTCCAAGTCTACTCTTCTAAACTCTCTTTTGAGATGTTAAAACTACAAATCTGCTTGTTCAATTTAGTTGATTCTCTTCTATGCTTTATCAGTGGAGGCCCTAAAGGGAATCCAGCAAGTGTTAATCTACCTCTCCTCTAATTTGGTTCATGGTGATTTCCTTCCTCTGACTTGTCCAGTGACAGCCCCTCCTTCTTACAGCGGCAGACAAATTTTCAAAGCTTGTAAAACTGTCATCACTGTCCAAGACATCAGAGACATCAGATCAGGTGTCCACTGTCTCTGATGTCAGAGACACAATCACCACCGCTAAGCTCAGAATTGTGACTGAGGTCCTTGATATGTGTAAGTGAAAGGAGGAGCTATGAGAGTAAATACTTGCACCCCCTTATTCTTTCAGTTGTCTACATAACCTAATTTCTATGTTAATGTATTTCATATTGATACCTATGCTCAGAAACTGATAGATGGATGCATGACAGATAATAGATCAAAGCATTACCTAGCACCCCATTAAGATACGGAGTTTTATGTGTAAGTTGAAAACATAATTTATTCTTGAAAAAAAAAAAACTATAAGGTGGGCAGAAAAGTAGTTTAGCAGGAATGGGACTTTCTGCTAAGTTTAATGATCAGCTAATCTAGCCAAAAGGAATAACTTCAAGTTCAGTGAGGCTCAGAATCAAAAAAAAAAAATACTACTAATAAAATAAATAAATAAATAAATAAATACATAAATACATAAATAAATAAAGTAGAAGTGGGTAGAGAATCTAACAAAGATTCATGCCTCTACATTCATGTACACAATATACAGCTCCAATACAGAGAGAGAGAGAGGCAGAGAGAGATCAAACCCCTGTGAATCAAATTACATTTTGAGCCATTTACAAAAGCAACGAAGGTTAGGTAATAGGATGGCTTGAATTTTCTAGCCAAGCATGTAATATCCAGCAATGCTTTTAATATTTGATCATGCCGTTTTCCTACACTAAGCCCTTAGAAACATTTTGATTTAACTCCAAATGTAAAGCAATGCTTATCTTTTCTTCTTTTTCTTTACACGTCTTCCATTCATCCCTCCACTCTCCACTTTTGTTCTCTGACTACTGGGATGGGCCATTCTTATTTTGCATATTTCATGGTTGGTACCAACATACCTACTGAAATCATCATGCAGACATTACCAATTCAATAATGATTGCATTGAGCACTACCTAATACCAGAAGTTGTCCCTCTGTCCTAATTCTGCTCCTACCTGAGGTATCTGGGATCATTTACCTCAGATATATTGCTTCCTTTTCATCATAACAATTTAACATTTGGCACAGTCTACTTTATAAATTCTCTTGTTCCCTTTGTCTCCCTAAGCTATTTGGAGGTTGTCTAGGAACTGTGTTCATGCTTTGCTTTAAGCCCAATATATGTGCAAAACCTGACACATATAAAGTGCATAGAAGACACTTTTTGAAAGGAAGCCTAGAGCCAATGATATCTGCTTCACTGGACTTGATAGGGCTTGATAGTATAATTATTTATGGTTTGTATATGATTACAGATTCTTATAAGAAATATTGACCTTTCTATAGATCATATTTGCATAGTTTTGTTGTGTCACTTAGATGGTAATAATTATTGAAAAAGGAATCTAAGGGATGTCAAATTTTTCATGAATAGACTTTGGTTTATATTATTCTCTTGATTCTCCTGAAATGAGTGAAGGGTTTCCCCTAGGTCATTTGTCTGTTATTAAGTGAAAAATAAAAAGGCAGCTATTGTGTTGTGGGCACCGAATTCCTCACTGCAGTGCACAGCACAGTCAATACTGATTTACATTAATGCAATACTTATTGCTTCTACCAAATGGGTCTCCAAAAGTTTTCTCTGAATAAATTGGAAACCGGTAATAAATGTTCAGCAAATCTCAAATCCTAATTGGATAGCTGTGCCCCCGACTGGTAAAAAATTGTATGAGGTGGTGAGTGCAATCTTATTTATTGATTTTCTTCATTCTAGAGTTGGTGAAGGGCAAAAAGAGGAACGGTTAAATCAGAATGTTGAAATGTTGTGATTTATTAATAGAAAGAATATGTCACGTCTCCCTGCACACCTGCAGAACTGCTGGCTTGTCCTAAAATGTATTTCCAGACAGTTTTTTATTGGACAAAATAAAATGACTATGAATATGGAGCAAGTTTTCAGTATTATTTTTCTTCTTCAATTTTTATGTGAAAAAGTAACATTTGTGTTATGTATTATGAGATAAATGATTTAAGACATGATCAGATAATTGGAAGGGTCTCATGGCTTCCGCAAGTCTTTAGCTGCATGTTCTAATTTCTCAGGAGAAAGAATTCAATTGGGAGCAAACTTAGCAACAAATAGCAATCAGACTGAATTGACCAGTGCATGCAAAAAGGCAGTGGGGTGTAAATTCCCCAGAAGGTTATACCTGTTTTAGGAAGCACCTATCTGCTGTATGTGTTCTTCCTAGCAAATTCTTTTCTGAGAATGGTGTTGAATTTCATAAAACCTTGAGCTTAGGAATTTCAGTTTATCTACTTGTATAGAACACATTCACAGACATTTATGAAAATGACCAGTTGAAATGACTCCAAGCAATGACATAGTATTATGAGCCTATACTAAGAATTTTTTAAGACTAGTATAATGTGTGGGATGAATCCCTGTGTTTATGCATCACAGCAACAACAAAATCCTGTGTAATAGGTTTGTTGTATCCTATAAAATATAAACTTTACTTGCAATATTCTATAATGCTTATTAATGAACAGACACTGTTAAAACAGGGCTGGGAAGATAGTTCAGTGGATACATGGACTTGTTGCACACATGGGTGGATATGAGTGAGTTAAGTCCCCCCGCCCAATTCCCCAGTCATGCAAAGCCAGATGCATGATCCATGTGTCTATATTCTCCATGCCTCTAAGGTGAGATTGATGTATAGAAAGAAAAAAATCTCCAAAGCTTTCTTCTGGGTACCTAGCATATACAGTAGATAAACAACAAAGAGATTCCATCTCTAACAGATTGAAAAGCAAATACAAGAAACAAAAGTTGTTTTCTGATGTTCACACATACATCATGGCACATATATTCATATGAATGTTCACACACACAAACACACAGACAAACACACACACATATGCACACAGTGAGTCCTGCAGCAATCTCATAAATATATGTGTTCTCTTGGTCCAGTAGCCATAACAAAGTACTAAAGACTTAAGTGCCTTATATTTTTACATTTCTGGAGGTTGAGAGGTTTTTATAAATTAATTTATTCACTTTACATCCCAATATCAAACCCCTCTTTTCCTAGAAGCCCTCAAGCAGATCCTACCCCCATTCTTTCTTCTCCTATGAGAATGGCAAACCCCCCTCTAGGTATTATACGCCCTACCTACTTCACACATATGAAGTCATTGAATGACTAGGCACATCCTCTTCCACTAAGGCCAGTCAAGGTATCCCAGAGATAGGAAGAGAATTACAGGCAGGCAACAGATTCAGGGAAAGCTCCTGCTCCTGTTGTTGAGGGACCTGCATGAAGACCAAACTGTACATCTGTTACATGAGTTTAGGGAGCCTACGTCCAGTCCATGCTTGATCTTTGGTTGGTGGTTCAGTCTCTGGGATCCCCCCAAATGTCCAGGTTACCTGACATTGTTGGTAACAATACAATACAATACAATCACCATAGTAAGCTTGAGGAGATCTATGTTGTAAAATGATCCCACTTACATTGACATATCTATTTGTGGTTGTTTCTTTGCTTGCTTGCTTACTTGCTTGCTTCTGATATAGTATTTCACTATATAGCTCATGTTTCCCTCATGATCATGATTTCCAGACTTCTAAGTACTGTGATGACAGAGGGTGACAGATGTTTTCCTTGTAGCCAAATGCTGATTTTTGTTTGTTTGGTTGGTTGGTTTGGTTGGTTTGTCCTTCCTCCACCTTCTACAGATTGGTAAAAGATCTTTACCAACCCTACATTTTATAGTGGGCTAATACCCAAAATATACAAAGTACTCTAGAAGTTAGACTCCAGAGAACCAAATAACCCTATAAAAATTAGGTACAGAGTTAAAAAGAGATTGCTCAACTGAGGAAACTCAAATGGCTGAGAAGCACTTAAAAATGTTCAATATCCTAAGTCATCAAGTGAATGAAAATCAAAATGACCCTGAGGTTTTGCTTCACACTAGACAGAAATGCTAAAGTCAAACACTCAGGTGACAGCAGATGCTGGTGAGAATGGGGAAAAAGAGGAACACTCCTCCAATTGCTGGTGGCATTTCAAACTGCTACAAACACTCTGGAAATCAGTCTGGTGGTTCCTCAGAAAATTGAGGGTAATACTACCTAATGACCAAGCTATACCACCCCTGGGCATATACCCAAAAGATGCTCCCACATAAAACAAGGACAAATAATCCACCATGTTCATAGCAGCCTTATTTATAATAGCCAGAAGCTGGAAACAACCCAGATGCCATTCTACAGAGGAATGGATACAGAAAATGTGGTACATTTACACAATGATGTAGTACTTAGTGATTAAACCATATTTACATATGGTTTAATCTGTAGAAAGAATAAGCTCTTCTTGCCAATCCAAGCAAGCTATGGGTGGCTTTTCCCATCAAGGGTTATATTAAATAAAAATAGAATGTGACAAAAAGGAAAAAAAAAAAAGCATGGTCTAGATGTAAACAACTTGCTAATCCTGGTTTGTTTGTTTGTTTGTTTGTTTGATTGTTTTGGGGGTTGTTTGTTTGTTTTGTTTTTGATTATTGTGGTTTCCTATGTCAGCCCAGAAGGAAAGAGCAAAGATTAGTAGCTGTCAATTGGGCAAAAGCATAGTCTTTGCAGAATTGTGCAGCCTCCTGCCAAGTATCATACAAGGTTATTTTGAATCACTCAGTGTGGATACTGGATCCAAACTCAAGCCCTCTACACCAGTAGTGCTCATTCTTAACTGCTAAGCTATCTCTCCAGCCCTGTGAGTTTTCATTAGCTAATAAGAATTGAGTTAATATTTCCTAAGCAAATATGACTTAAAACACAATGCCTAGGAATTATCCTGGGAAGCAGAAGAGTTAAATAAAAACCTGCTTTAGAAAGCCATGATTTTGCAGCAAGTATCTGTTTGAATCTGCTTCATAGCAAAATAAACCAAGAATAGTCACACATTACCATTTGAGTTTGTTGTTCAGATGATCAATTGTATTGATCTTTGCTCCTCTTACTCAAAAGGTAGATGTAAGACAAACACAGAGTTTGTTGATGTGACTCATTTTTTTTCACATGATATAAAAAGAACCTAACCATAGTCTAGGCCAACATTGATTTAGTATTTATATTTTCTACCACATGTCTTCCTAGGCTCTTCAATAAACAGGCCTAGGAAGGGGTTGATGAGAAAAATGTGAGCACTCATCTATGCTTGGTGACTATTACACTGATATTTTTGTCAGATTTTGTTGGCCACAGCAAGGGATAAGTTCAATCTGGATTCACAAAAGTAAAATCGGTTCTATTAGATTTGGAATAAGTTGCAAAAGGCAATCACACAGAGGTAGCAAACTCTCTAACTGGGCTTCTCTAAGGGTCAGCAAGTAATATGAGTTTATAATGTAAACAATGGCCCACAGAATCAACTAACCAAGGTTCATAGGGGATCACAGAGCCTGAAACATTAGCCATGTATCCTGTACGGCTCAGATCTAGGTCCTCTATAAATATGTTATTGTTTTGTAGTTTGTGCTCCCTTGGGACTCCTAACAGTGGGAGCAGGCTGACTCTTGTCTGCTCATAGGACCCTTTCCTCTTACTGGGTTAATTTCTCCAGGCTTAATATGACTGTTTATGCCTAGTTTTATTTTTTTATTTGTTTGTTTTTTGGCTTTTGGTTTGTTTATATCTTGTTATGCTGTGTTCAGTGGATACCACTGGAAGGCCTGTTCTTTCTTTGGAGGGAATCTGAGAAGTGGAATTTGGGGAGAGGCGAAGTGGACTGGGAAGAAAAGAGAGAGAGGAAATGAGGGTGGGACTTAATGTATGAGAGAATTTTAAAAATACATATTTTGTATCTTACTTCCTAAAAGGTGAATATTAATCCTTGAGTGTGGAGGCATTCTGAGAGAGAGGGAGAGGGAGAGAGAGAAAGAGAAAACTAGGAATTGTCTGGATGACAACTCATAGAGTATGCCCAGAGTACAGATGAATATACTTTTTATAAAATCACTTTTCTCCTCATTTTGAGCATGTATGATCCTTAGATTTATCATTTCCCAGTATAAAATATGAAGCTTCTTTGCCCAAAGATAAGCACTTAACCCTAAAGAGGGCATCTATATGACTACCTGTAAGGTCCAAGGGACATATGGAATGTGATGAGGAATGACGATAACACCCTGAGAGCTGGGATAGATTTCATGAAATGCTATCTTTTGTAGTGTCTTTTGCAACTATGAACAAAAAGACATTGTGATCACCTGAGCAAAACCAGTATATGCACACACACACACACAAACACACACCATACCTAAATAAGACATGAAAATAGGAGAAGGATACAGTTTGAAAGAAGAAGAAGAGAGGAGGAAGGCTGAAAGTTAGGAAAGGCAACAGAGGCTGGTAAGGATAAAAGTAATTACAATAAATTTTATACATGTATGAAATTGTCAAAATATTAAAAATTAAATAGTTTCTCACATTACTTAGTTCAACAATGATTGCTGCTTTGTAGCACACAGTGTAAGATACACTAGATTACCACACACAGAGCCAGCAATACTCATAAATCATTGTGTATTCAGTTTACAAATATTAACCATAAAGGAATATTTTGGGTTAAACACCTAGCATTATTCAGCTATAGTATTTTTTTTCCTAAGGTAAGAGACACCTATCTGAAATCATAGTGAAATCCAGAGTAAAAGAAATTGTATTTAGGAAATGGTTGAAGATGCTCTACTGACTGAAAGCTGGTTAGAAACCCAGATTGATTATCATTTAATGCTTTTTCTAACATTGCTAAATAATTGACACTGATGAGGAGGTGACTCAGAATCGACTCCGTGCAGCTTGGAATGAGCTATTGAGATGTCAATGCAATAGCATCTCATTAGGGCTACCATTAATGAAGAAGCAAACACTGTTAGTTAAGCTCCCTCTAAAGAGTAGGTAGCTATGATAAGTGTTTTATTTCCTTATAAATATGATAGTGTTACTGTTCTCAGCTTATGCAAAAGAAAATAGAACAACCTTTTATCTCTTAAGTTTTTTTAGTAAGTAATGAGAGCAATAATTAAATTTAACCTTGGTTTTCAGGGAATGCATTGAGTATGCTCTAAAACACAAATACTGGAGTGAAGTGCACACAGCTTACACTCCTATGTTTTGTTACTTACTTTAACCTCAGAGTTTTTGTTTAGTAATTATTTTGTTATTTTTCACTGATAGTTTCAGTATGCAGCCCTGGTTGGCCTGGAACTCACTATGTAGACTAGGCAGGCCAGAAAGCACAGAGACCTGCTAATCTCTGGCTCCTGAATGCTAGCAGACACCAACCAGCCACAAAACTTTCATCCTTAAATTTGTTCTGCCTCAAAGATGTGCTAAGGAAATGGTGACACAGAAATTTGGGAGTGGCCAATCAATGACAGTCCTAACTTGAGACCCACACAAGAGAGGAAGACCACACTTGATACTATCTATATAGTCAGGCTAATCTAGAGACCTGGGATAAAATGAAGTATGACTGGTTAAAATATAAAATAGGCAATGAGGTGATTCTTAATTATATTCTATTATATATAGGAACCTAGCATAATCGTCATCAGAGAGCTATCATCTATCAACTGATAAGAGCAGATTAAGAGACACATATCAAACATTAGAGGATGCTGGGGAAATCCTGTAGAGTGAGAGAAGGAAGGATGTTAGACACCAAAGGGGTCATAGATACCACAAGAATACATCCCTCAGAATGAACTAACCTGGGCTCTGAAAGGTTCACAGAGACCAAAGTGACAATCAGTAAGCCTATATGGGTCGGAGATAGGTTCTATGTGTGTTATAGTACTATACTTTGGTGTTCTTGTGGGACTCCTAACAGTGAGAGCAAGAGCTGTCTCGGACTCTTTTGTATGCCTTTGTGGCCCCCTTTCCCCCTACATACTTGCCTCATTAAGCCTTGATATGAGATATGTGCCTAATCTTACAGTATATATTATTCCATGTTTGTGTTGATATTCCTGGGAGGCCTGTCCTTTTCTGAAGAGAAATGGAAGAGAGGTGAATGTGGGGTAAAGGTGAGCTGAGAAGATGGGGGAATTGGTAGGAGAGGAGAAGGGGAAAACTGTGATCAGGATGAGAGGAGAAAATAACAACAACAACAACAACAACAACAACAACAACAATAATAATAATAATAAAGTATGCACCACCAGGCATGGCTGACATTTTACAGGATCACCATTTTAGTATGAAAATGATATCACTGTCAAAAAGTCTATGTAATTTTGTTTATATTTTTGCTCAGTAGAACAAATGTCCTTGACCAAGTGATATACTACATACCACAAGTTCAAATGGGACTTTAGTAGGATCTCTTGTCCTACTAAAATCCATGAGGGTGTCTTCAGGTTTTACAGCGCCCAGTTTCTTAGAACTGTCTCCACACTCATTTGTTGTAACAGCTAATGTTATGTACTGTTTAGATCAATATTTTCTTAAAAGCATGGGTCATGACCAATAAACCAACTTTGGCAGTGATATTCAGCATGTCAAAATGAAAAATAAGTTACAGGTGATGGAAAAATTACCATGGTGTGTGACATATAATGTTATGAAATATCATACCAAGGATGCACTTTATATATGTTTTAGAAATGTATGTATGTATATATATGATAAGGTATAATATAACCTATTTTAGCAAAATGATATATTTTCTATTCTATCCAGAGACTTAGCCTGTGAGTTATTCCTCAATGGCAAGTTACTCCTTAATTATATAATCAAATATGTACTAAGTGCCAGCAACACCTGTGAAAATTAACCATAAAAACATGAAGACTTTTATAAATGAGCTGACATTCAGGATAGACAGTTTCCTCAAGGATAATTTGCAAAATCTATATGTCTGGGGCATGACAACTCAATCACAGCAATAGTTTTTTTTAAATCTTGGAACCTATATCAAAATTTATTTTATGATTTATCTATTAAAAGTTTTGTTTTTTAAACATAATGGAACATTCTTGAATGATTTTTCTCTGAAATCTGTCATATACCAAAAGATTAATTTCAGTCTGAAAAGCTAGGAAAGTCAGCCATAGATGATGCAGATTCTTTTATCATATAATCACTGCTGACTAAAATTTCTTTCAATACATAAGCAAATGCTTTGTTACAATTTTTAATTAAATACAAGACACCATCTTCGCTGCTCAGAATAAGATTTAGAGATACTAAATCATGGGATTTCTGTGTAACAGAAAAGAGTAAAATATTTTAACTTTTTTTTTTATGTTTTGCTTGATTGGTAAAAATGGCAATTCCTAAGAGGCCGGGGGCATGGGGAGATAGCTACTTTATAGAATCAGTTTGTAACACTTGTACTGGGTGTCACCAAACAAAGAAATTATTTATGAAGATGGAAAATGGAAACTCAGAATAGAGAAGTAGAAAACAATAAAAGCGCCTTCCGCTCGACTCGAGACTCGAGCCCCGGGCTACCTTGCCAGCAGAGTCTTGCCCAACACCCGCAAGGGCCCACACGGGACTCCCCACGGGACCCTAAGACCTCTGGTGAGTGGACCACAGTGCCTGCCCCAATCCAATCGCGCGGAACTCGAGACTGCGGTACATAGGGAAGCAGGCTACCCGGGCCTGATCTGGGGCACAAGTCCCTTCCGCTCGACTCGAGACTCGAGCCCCGGGCTACCTTGCCAGCAGAGTCTTGCCCAACACCCGCAAGGGTCCACACGGGACTCCCCACGGGACCCTAAGACCTCTGGTGAGTGGACCACAGTGCCTGCCCCAATCCAATCGCGCGGAACTTGAGACTGCGGTACATAGGGAAGCAGGCTACCCGGGCCTGATCTGGGGCACAAGTCCCTTCCGCTCGACTCGAGACTCGAGCCCCGGGCTACCTTGCCAGCAGAGTCTTGCCCAACACCCGCAAGTGTCCACACGGGACTCCCCACGGGACCCTAAGACCTCTGGTGAGTGGACCACAGTGCCTGCCCCAATCCAATCGCGCGGAACTTGAGACTGCGGTACATAGGGAAGCAGGCTACCCGGGCCTGATCTGGGGCACAAGTCCCTTCCGCTCGACTCGAGACTCGAGCCCCGGGCTACCTTGACAGCAGTCTTGCCCAACACCCGCAAGGGCCCACATGGGACTCCCCACGGGACCCTAAGACCTCTGTTGAGTGGAACACAGCGCCTACCCCAATCCAATCGCGTGGAACTTGAGACTGCGGTACATAGGGAAGCAGGCTACCCGGGCTTGATCTGGGGCACAAACCCCTTCCACTCCACTCGAGCCCCGGCTACCTTGCCAGCTGAGTCGCCTGACACCCGCAAGGGCCCACACAGGATTCCACACGTGATCCTAAGACCTCTAGTGAGTGGAACACAACTTCTGCCAGGAGTCTGGTTCGAACACCAGATATCTGGGTACATGCCTTGCAAGAAGAGAGCTTGCCTGCAGAGAATACTCTGCCCACTGAAACTAAGGAGAGTGCTACCCTCCAGGTCTGCTCATAGAGGCTAACAGAGTCACCTGAAGAACAAGCTCTTAACAGTGACAACTAAAACAGCTAGCTTCAGAGATTACCAGATGGCGAAAGGCAAACGTAAGAATCCTACTAACAGAAATCAAGACCACTCACCATCATCAGAACGCAGCACTCCCACCCCACCTAGTCCTGGGCACCCCAACACAACCGAAAATCTAGACCCAGATTTAAAAACATTTCTCACGATGATGATAGAGGACATCAAGAAGGACTTTCATAAGTCACTTAAAGATTTACAGGAGAGCACTGCTAAAGAGTTACAGGCTCTTAAAGAAAAGCAGGAAAACACAGCCAAACAGGTGATGGAAATGAACAAAACCATACTAGAACTAAAAGGGGAAGTAGACACAATAAAGAAAACCCAAAGCGAGGCAACGCTGGAGATAGAAACCCTAGGAAAGAGATCTGGAACCATAGATGCGAGCATCAGCAACAGAATACAAGAAATGGAAGAGAGAATCTCAGGTGCAGAAGATTCCATAGAGAACATCGACACAACAGTCAAAGAAAATACAAAATGCAAAAGGATCCTAACTCAAAACATCCAGGTAATCCAGGACACAATGAGAAGACCAAACCTACGGATAATAGGAATTGATGAGAATGAAGATTTTCAACTTAAAGGGCCAGCTAATATCTTCAACAAAATAATAGAAGAAAACTTCCCAAACATAAAAAAAGAGATGCCCATGATCATACAAGAAGCATACAGAACTCCAAATAGACTGGACCAGAAAAGAAATTCCTCCCGACACATAATAATCAGAACAACAAATGCACTAAATAAAGATAGAATATTAAAAGCAGTAAGGGAGAAAGGTCAAGTAACATATAAAGGAAGGCCTATCAGAATTACACCAGACTTTTCACCAGAGACTATGAAAGCCAGAAGAGCCTGGACAGATGTTATACAGACACTAAGAGAACACAAATGCCAGCCCAGGCTACTATACCCGGCCAAACTCTCAATTACCATAGATGGAGAAACCAAAGTATTCCACGACAAAACCAAGTTCACACAATATCTTTCCACGAATCCAGCCCTTCAAAGGATAATAACAGAAAAGAAGCAATACAAGGACGGAAATCACGCCCTAGAACAACCAAGAAAGTAATCATTCAACAAACCAAAAAGAAGACAGCCACAAGAACAGAATGCCAACTCTAACAACAAAAATAAAAGGGAGCAACAATTACTTTTCCTTAATATCTCTTAATATCAATGGACTCAATTCCCCAATAAAAAGACATAGACTAACAGACTGGCTACACAAACAGGACCCAAGATTCTGCTGCTTACAGGAAACCCACCTCAGGGAAAAAGACAGACACTACCTCAGAGTGAAAGGCTGGAAAACAATTTTCCAAGCAAATGGACTGAAGAAACAAGCTGGAGTAGCCATTTTAATATCGGATAAAATCGACTTCCAACCCAAAGTTATCAAAAAAGACAAGGAGGGACACTTCATACTCATCAAAGGTAAAATCCTCCAAGAGGAACTCTCAATTCTGAATATCTACGCACCAAATGCAAGGGCAGCCACATTCATTAGAGACACTTTAGTAAAGCTCAAAGCATACATTGCACCTCACACAATAATAGTGGGAGACTTCAACACACCACTTTCTTCAAAGGACAGATCGTGGAAACAGAAACTAAACAGGGACACAGTGAAACTAACAGAAGTTATGAAACAAATGGACCTGACAGATATCTACAGAACATTTTATCCTAAAACAAAAGGATATACCTTCTTCTCAGCACCTCACGGGACCTTCTCCAAAATTGACCATATAATTGGTCACAAAACAGGCCTCAATAGATACAAAAATATTGAAATTGTCCCATGTATCCTATCAGACCACCATGGCCTAAGACTGATCTTCAATAACAACATAAATAATGGGAAGCCAACATTCACGTGGAAACTGAATAACACTCTTCTCAATGATACCTTGGTCAAGGAAGGAATAAAGAAAGAAATTAAAGACTTTTTAGAGTTTAATGAAAATGAAGCCACAACGTACCCAAACCTATGGGACACAATGAAAGCATTTCTAAGAGGGAAACTCATAGCGCTGAGTGCCTCCAAGAAGAAACGGGAGACAGCACATACTAGCAGCTTGACAACACATCTAAAAGCCCTAGAAAAAAAGGAAGCAAATTCACCCAAGAGGAGTAGACGGCAGGAAATAATCAAACTCAGGGGTGAAATCAACCAAGTGGAAAGAAGAAGAACTATTCAAAGAATTAACCAAACGAGGAGTTGGTTCTTTGAGAAAATCAACAAGATAGATAAACCCTTAGCTAGACTCACTAAAGGGCACAGGGACAAAATCCTAATTAACAAAATCAGAAATGAAAAGGGAGACATAACAACAGATCCTGAAGAAATCCAAAACACCATCAGATCCTTCTACAAAAGGCTATACTCAACAAAACTGGAAAACCTGGACGAAATGGACAAATTTCTGGACAGATACCAGGTACCAAAGTTGAATCAGGATCAAGTTGACCATCTAAACAGTCCCATATCACCTAAAGAAATAGAAGCAGTTATTAATAGTCTCCCAACCAAAAAAAGCCCAGGACCAGATGGGTTTAGTGCAGAGTTCTATCAGACCTTCAAAGAAGATCTAATTCCAATTCTGCACAAACTATTTCACAAAATAGAAGTAGAAGGTACTCTACCCAACTCATTTTATGAAGCCACTATTACTCTGATACCTAAACCACAGAAAGATCCAACAAAGATAGAGAACTTCAGACCAATTTCTCTTATGAATATCGATGCAAAAATCCTCAATAAAATTCTCGCTAACCGAATCCAAGAACACATTAAAGCAATCATCCATCCTGACCAAGTAGGTTTTATTCCAGGGATGCAGGGATGGTTTAATATACGAAAATCCATCAATGTAATCCATTATATAAACAAACTCAAAGACAAAAACCACATGATCATCTCGTTAGATGCAGAAAAAGCATTTGACAAGATCCAACACCCATTCATGATAAAAGTTTTGGAAAGATCAGGAATTCAAGGCCCATACCTAAACATGATAAAAGCAATCTACAGCAAACCAGTAGCCAACATCAAAGTAAATGGAGAGAAGCTGGAAGCAATCCCACTAAAATCAGGGACTAGACAAGGCTGCCCACTTTCTCCCTACCTTTTCAACATAGTACTTGAAGTATTAGCCAGAGCAATTCGACAACAAAAGGAGATCAAGGGGATACAAATTGGAAAAGAGGAAGTCAAAATATCACTTTTTGCAGATGATATGATAGTATATATAAGTGACCCTAAAAATTCTACCAGAGAACTCCTAAACCTGATAAACAGCTTCGGTGAAGTAGCTGGATATAAAATAAACTCAAACAAGTCAATGGCCTTTCTCTATACAAAGAATAAACAGGCTGAGAAAGAAATTAGGGAAACAACACCCTTCTCAATAGTCACAAATAATATAAAATATCTTGGCGTGACTCTAACTAAGGAGGTGAAAGATCTGTATGATAAAAACTTCAAATCTCTGAAGAAAGAAATTAAAGAAGATCTCAGAAGATGGAAAGATCTCCCATGCTCATGGATTGGCAGGATCAACATTGTAAAAATGGCTATCTTGCCAAAAGCAATCTACAGATTCAATGCAATCCCCATCAAAATTCCAACTCAATTCTTCAACGAATTGGAAGGAGCAATTTGCAAATTTGTCTGGAATAACAAAAAACCTAGGATAGCAAAAAGTCTTCTCAAGGATAAAAGAACTTCTGGCGGAATCACCATGCCAGACCTAAAGCTTTACTACAGAGCAATTGTGATAAAAACTGCATGGTACTGGTATAGAGACAGACAAGTAGACCAATGGAATAGAATTGAAGATCCAGAAATGAACCCACACACCTATGGTCACTTGATCTTCGACAAGGGAGCTAAAACCATCCAGTGGAAGAAAGACAGCATTTTCAACAATTGGTGCTGGCACAACTGGTTGTTATCGTGTAGAAGAATGCGAATCGATCCATACTTATCTCCTTGTACTAAGGTCAAATCTAAGTGGATCAAGGAACTTCACATAAAACCAGAGACACTGAAACTTATAGAGGAGAAAGTGGGGAAAAGCCTTGAAGATATGGGCACAGGGGAAAAATTCCTGAACAGAACAGCAATGGCTTGTGCTGTAAGATCGAGAATCGACAAATGGGACCTAATGAAACTCCAAAGTTTCTGCAAGGCAAAAGACACCGTCAATAAGACAAAAAGACCACCAACAGATTGGGAAAGGATCTTTACCTATCCTAAATCAGATAGGGGACTAATATCCAACATATATAAAGAACTCAAGAAGGTGGACTTCAGAAAATCAAATAACCCCATTAAAAAATGGGGCTCAGAACTGAACAAAGAATTCTCACCTGAGGAATACCGAATGGCAGAGAAGCACTTGAAAAAATGTTCAACATCCTTAATCATCAGGGAAATGCAAATCAAAACAACCCTGAGATTCCACCTCACACCAGTCAGAATGGCTAAGATCAAAAATTCAGGTGACAGCAGATGCTGGCGAGGATGTGGAGAAAGAGGAACACTCCTCCATTGTTGGTGGGAGTGCAGGCTTGTACAACCACTCTGGAAATCAGTCTGGCGGTTCCTCAGAAAACTGGACATAGTACTACCGGAGGATCCAGCAATACCTCTCCTGGGCATATATCCAGAAGATGCCCCAATAGGTAAGAAGGACACATGCTCCACTATGTTCATAGCAGCCTTATTTATAATAGCCAGAAGCTGGAAAGAACCTAGATGCCCCTCAACAGAGGAATGGATACAGAAAATGTGGTACATCTACACAATGGAGTACTACTCAGCTATTAAAAAGAATGAATTTATGAAATTCCTAGCCAAATGGATGGACCTGGAGGGCATCATCCTGAGTGAGGTAACACATTCACAAAGAAACTCACACAATATGTATTCACTGATAAGTGGATATTAGCCCCAAACCTAGGATACCCAAGATATAAGATATAATTTGCTAAACACATGAAACTCAAGGAGAATGAAGACTGAAGTGTGGACACTATGCCCCTCCTTAGATTTGGGAACAAAACACCCATGGAAGGAGTTACAGAGACGGAGTTTGGAGCTGAGATGAAAGGATGGACCATGTAGAGACTGCCATATCCAGGGATCCACCCCATAATCAGCATCCAAACGCTGACACCATTGCATACACTAGCAAGATTTTATTGAAAGGACGCAGATGTAGCTGTCTCTTGTGAGACTATGCCGGGGCCCAGCAAACACAGAAGTGGATGCTCACAGTCAGCTAATGGATGGATCATAGGGCTCCCAATGGAGGAGCTAGAGAAAGTAGCCAAGGAGCTAAAGGGATCTGCAACCCTATAGGTGGAACAACATTATGAGCTAACCAGTACCCCGGAGCTCTTGACTCTAGCTGCATATATATCAAAAGATGGCCTAGTCGGCCATCACTGGAAAGAGAGGCCCATTGGACTTGCAAACTTTATATGCCCCAGTACAGGGGAATACCAGGGCCAAAAAGGGGGAGTGGGTGGGCAGGGGAGTGGGGGTGGGTGGATATGGGGGACTTTTGGTATAGCATTGGAAATGTAAATGAGTTAAATACCTAATAAAAAATGGAAAAAAAAAAGAAAACAATAAAAGCAAATAACCATATTGGACCTTAGATAATTCAGGAGCTTCCTGGAGAAAGGAGACACTTTCAAACTATTGGACAAAATATGCTCAGCACAAATATGAAATAGGAAACATATGCATGTCACCCCACATCTTATTTGAAAGTTCTTCCAAATCACTACCACTTTTATTCTCTTGAGTGGACAGATAGATAGAGATTCAGGAATGTTTTTAAGTGCCCTGTCATTCCTGGGGCACTACTGGATTGTCTTGAGTTTCAGCCTCGATCATTATTATAATGACCTTGCATGCAGGTCTGCATTTCTTTTGCTTTCTGCTAGACTGATTTTGTATTCAAAGCAGCTTAAGTATTCTCCCCATATTTCCTCTGTCGTGCACAACCGTTCCTTTAATAGTAACCTTCTGCTTTCTTGCGGAGGACCTGCTGAGATGCTCTTATGCATAAAAAACAGATGTCCCATTTCTCTCTCAAAACCATTTGAACATTTAGCAAAGTAGACTTAACTTTCTTAAAGTAAATTCAAGATGTTCTCAGATAAATAGAAAATTTCAATACACAGAAGAGACTTATCTTAAACTATCTAAGCAGTATGCTGGAATATATTTTTTCTCAAGATTGACTAACAGTATAAATCATCTCTTTCAATAATAATCATAAGATTTACATAATTATATGTTCTTGCTTAATGTAACACAGGCTCCCTATGTTGAGGATCAAAGTCAAACTACAAACTGGAAAGTGGAGGTTGAGATGAGTAACACATTTTCATATAAAAGTTCAGAAGAAATGAAATGATTCAAGTAAGGACAAAACAATTAGTAAATTCAAAGAAATAATTATTAAAAAAATAAGAAGGAATATCTGTGCTGCCTTTTCTCTCTTCTTTGGTGACCTACTTTGTCACAGCTCATTCCTGAGTGCACAGAGAATCAACTCAGGATGAGAGTATTTTAAAATTTTAATTCACAGATATAAAAGGTAGAATAGTGATCATTAGAGACTAAACTGAGTGAAGTGAGAGGTAGGTAAAACTAGGTCAGACAGGGAGTAGGACTAAGACTCTATGTCACAGCCAGGTCACTATAGCTTTCAGCATTTTATTGTAGTTTTGGAAAGAATAAGAACAGAAGAACTTGAAATTTTCCAACACAAAGAAACAGTAAAGGTTTAAAGAAAAAGAAAGGCCGAGTATACTAATTTAATCATTATACTTTACATTCTTATACTAAATTATTATTTTGTATCCTCAATATATATAAACTTTCAAAAGTGATTCAAGTGCAGAAGCACATGTAACAATTGTAATATATTTCTATAGAACCATTTATCAACAAAGTGTTCGTATCTTAGCCCTATGTGATTATCCTCAGACTAATTCTTGGTAGAATTATACATCAGCCTAGAATTATTTCTGAAAACACAATAGAAACCTAATGTAGTCAAACTGCCATTTGTAGTTATTTTCCCTCTTATTATATCTGAATTCTAATCCTCAATTACTATTTTGAGTAATAAAGAAAATTGTTGTAGCCTCAAAATTGGCATGAAAACGAACATTTAGAACCTAAGAACTACATTGTCAGTCACAGGACTGAACCAGGAGGGGCTCTTCAACCTACTATTCTCACTAGTACATCTTCCATGGTTTTATCAACAAATAAACAGCTGTCTTTTCACAAATCTAGGAAAGACAAGTTTCCTTAAAGCAATTGGTGTGTGTTCTGAATGATCCCACTGCATTAGTGTTCTTTTCAATGCTCCTGGTTTGTGGTCCAGAATGCTGATGAAGCTTGGTAGAGATGGCTTTCCTCTGCTGCTTGGTAACAGGGTGCTGTATGGGAATGAGAAGATAGCCTAGGAATAAAGGCAACATTAGGCCTCAGGAATTGGTCCCTGCTACCTGGAATACATGCACATAATTTCTTCTTGAAACCTGTCTTTGAAATATAGCCACTAGGTCACAGTCATAGCTATCTGGTTGCTTAGCAACCCAAAAGTGAACAACACAATGATGCAATGTGCTCCTTCTCTACTTAGTTGCCATAGTCAAACAGCATCATTTTATTGGACCTCACCTGTTATAGCTAACCCAGAAGAAGGAACACAGTCCTATCATTTGATGGAAGTGATGATAAAGAATTTATAGAATCTATAGGTCTTCTTGTGGCATCTTTGACCCATCTGCTTAGCTCAATTCTACCCAACCTTTCCTTCCACAAGTCTCTTTGGGGACATTCTGATATTGTCTATGGGTATCTCCATGTTTCTATCTGCTGCTGGATGAAGCCTCTCAGAAGACAGTTATCCTAGGATTGCATCTGCATGCATAGCAGAGTATCATTAATAGGGTCAGGGATTGCCTCTCTTACATGGGATGTGTCTAATGTAAGTTGAGCCAGACATTAGTTGGCCATTGCCTCAATTTGGGGGCTCACAGAGTTTGGTCTGTCAACCAAAGACCACCCAGGGGCTGGACCTAGGCCCCCTACACATCTGTAGCAGATATGTAGCTTGATCATCATGTGGGTCCCTAACAATTGGAACAGAGGCTGCCATTGGACCTCTTTCTCCTAACTGGACTGGCTGGTTGGGCCTCAGTGGGAAAGGAAGTGTTCAATCAGACTGTTACTGGATGTCCCAGGGTTAGGTGCTACCCAAGGAACCAGGAGTTTCCATTCCTTTTGTGAGAAGTGCAGGTAATTGGAGGAGGGATTTGTAAGGGTGAGACTGGGTGGAGACTGAAAGATAATCAGGATGTAAAGTGAATACATTAATTAATTTTAAAAAAATTGCAGAGAGATGTTAGTGTCACCTCAGCAGGTAAGGAATTCATACATACCTGAAGTACAGGAAAACATGAAAACCAAGCTTGAAGGTGAACACAGCTTAATGGATGGAAGAAACAGAAATGTATTCCACAAGATAATAAGCTTAACACGTGACCTAGAAAGACTAGTATCTGAATATTCACAAGGCCCCCATTTATTCCATCCTCTACTCAAAATGTAGAATTAAAAGCTAAGAATTGGGGAATGTGCCTTTAATCCCAGAATTCAAGAGGCACCGATATGTGGATCTCTAAATTTGAGGCCTGCCTATTCTACAAAGCAAATTCCAGAAGAGCTACACAGAGAAACCCTATTTGAAAAACCAAAAGGTTAAAAAAAGAAAGTAGAAATAAAATTGTTTATGAAGATTTTAAAAATAGAATGTGAAATTTATATACCTTCTCCATTTCACTATTTTTAAGAATACCTTCTTACCTCCATTATTTAACTATCAATTCTACCCATCTACAAGTAAGAATCCTAACACTAGTGTAGCAAATCTTGAGAATTCATGGGGACCAAAATGTTTTCTAATTATTCTACCTTCATAGTGTAGCTCCTAAGGACAACTGAAATTACCACAGGGTGATAAAAACGTACACTTAAAAAAAACAAACAAAGAAGTACTTATAGTGAGTTAGAAATAATACTTGTAAAACAGAATTATAGAGAATTACTTTTAAATTGATTTTTGAATTTGTATAAATAAATGCACAGACATTATATACAGTGTATTTTTATATACACATAGTAGGTGCATAGATAGGTAATAGGGAGATATGTTGATGGTTGTAACAGCACACTTACACACATTTATTGTGAATACGTAAAGAGAATAATTATTATGACTACAAAACAAAAATGTATTCTCTTTCAATATGTACATATTTGTTTATCCATTATTATAAATTGACATTCTTTAAACGTGTAACACTTAAAATAAAACACCTTTAGCATGTGTTTTAACTTAGAGTCATATTACATACTCTAAGCATGTGCTGTTCAACCAGGAATACATTTTATAGAGAAATAAAAGCACTGGCTATTTCATTATTTATATATGTACTGCCTATGTGGTTATAACATTTGGTTATAATATACATATGGAATAGTACACTAATCATCACTCTTGCAAGATGGTTGTATGAACATTGCCATATATTTTAACATGCTACCTATGGTATGTAAAATAATTAGAAAAAGAAGGGAAAGAGTAAATATTGCTTCCAATAGTCTCCACTGGTCAAAGCTATTGCACCTAGTATTGACCTCTGGTTGAAAGGATTAGAACTGGATTCTTGAATGAGAGTATTTCTACCAGCAACATCCAGAGACCAATTGCTGAAAAATCTCCACAGGGGTCTTGCCTCAGGATTCTTAATGGATGCATATTATATAAACTCTCTGATTTCCCACTATGAAAGACTGAAGCAGCATTAGAAAAAAATAATCTGTTTCAGTTGAACTAAAATTGAAATACCTTGAAATTAGTTAGTGATGATATTGCATCTTAGGATAAAAAGGGAAAAAACATTTGTATTTACACATACAAAATCGAATCAGGAATCTAGTGCCTAGACTAGTTTAGTGTACATCCACTAATCATCAAAGCATTGCTAAATATAACATACTATCACTTAATTATATCTTATTAATTGATTAAAAACTCTATTGCCTTCAATATATGATTTACAAATTTAAGAAATTCAGTCTCTCTCTCTTTTTTTTTAGTTTTTGTTGTTGTTGTTTTGTTTTTCTTAATGGATAAAAACAGAAAGGGGAGATATGGCATAGGTAAATGAGGATAACAACATTTGTAGCTGTTTTTAGTTTTAAAAAATTATTCAAAGTAATATAAACAATGTAGAATTTTTCTACATTCTCTCTCTGCTATAGTACAGCAAAAGTTTACGAGGGCAAAAGTGGAAACTCTGACCTTCTCAGCTGCTCTCTTGTGTGAAGCTTATCTTTTATCAGGAGAGTTGATAAATAGATATATGGGGACAAACATTCCACAGGGACCATCTGTCAAGTAGGAGATAACATAAGCTGGAGCTCAGAAGATGAAAGAATCAGGTTTGTCATGTAAGCAGTGAATTGACATTCCTTTTACTCTGCCATACTTTAAATGCTTAAAATTTTTCCTAACAATCTTGTTTCAGTCCAGGCAAAATTACTTAGGAAAAGATTCTGCATCAACGTATTCACAACTGAAGGCAATGATAATCCTACAAAGGAGCATGGCTGTTTTTCCATTTATTCCAAAAATATTCATCAATTATAGTTCACCGGAAACTATGCTAAGCTTTAAAAATAGAATAACTGGTATATATACAATGCTCAGCTATTCTCCTATGCAGTTGACACTCAGCTCTCTCCTTGCAGTGTAAGAAGTTGGTTTAACAACAAATTGCTTATTATGTTCCTAAACTAACAAAATCTTTGTCTGGTGGGGGGTGCGATGGTGGTAGGGGTGGAAGTAGTGGTGGAAGTGTGTGCCTGTAAGCCCAATATATAGATTCCATTAATGAAATGTTTTACTAAACATAGCTAATTTTTCATTTTTAATATCAGTTACTAAGGGCACCAATTTTCCTAAAGAAAAAAACGAAAATGAATGATGGAAGACATTTCAATTTATAATCAAATTCATTTTTGTATTTTATTCTGCCTTCACAGTGAGTCAGTAAAATATCTGATTCTGGACGTATTACTAAAATATTTAAGGATATTCTAAATTAATTTCTCAATGTATTTTAAAAATGGTAAGAAGTATTGTTTCAAATTCAAGGACTTGTTTTCTCAGTAGAATTTAATAGTCAAGCTTTTATTATTATTTCTTAATTTGTATTTTTCTTCAATGTCTGGCTTTAATATTAAATACAATCTTATCTTGTTATGTGATTTTGTTTTTAAAATATATTTTATTTTATGTGTATGAATGTGTTTTCTGTAAGTGTTCTGGTGCCCAGGGCTGGTAGAGAACTCTTCAGATCCCTGAAGTTATGGATGGATGTGAGTGACTATGTGTGTGCTGGAACCCAAAACTTGGTCCTATGTGAGAACAACAAGTGTTGGTTTTTTTGTTGTTGTTGTTGTTTATTTTTAATTCCACTCTGACACAATACATCCTAATCTTTACCCCTCCTTCTACTCACTTTCCCTCTCTCACAGATCCACTGTCCATTCATTTCTTTTCAGAAAAGGGCTCTTAACAGCTGAGCCATCTCTCCATCCCCGACTGTAAACATGTACTCAATAATTCAATTACATATTCAACTTCAATGCTTCTATTTAACTTCTAAGATGGTTTTCATTTCAGGCCTCCTAGTAGCAGGTAATAAACATGAGAATGTTGTTTATAAACTCTCAAGAAAATGGTAATATGCAGTAGGTAGTTTCATTTTTTTCCATTCTTTACTTTGCTATTGAGTAAGTTTTTAAAATGTCAATATTGCTTAACAGAAACTTCAGTTATTATAATGAAGAGTTTAGCTTTCTTTTTAAGAGGCTAGATTTTCACAGCGTACTTCCTAGACCTACAGTTCTCACAGTCTTCTGTCCTCTCTTCCTCTCTGACAGTGCCAAAATCATGGTGTGGATATATCACATGGCAATGGGCTCACCATACCCATTGATTTCTGAGTTATGACCTGTTGTTATTTTTCCGTAACAGTCTTTGTTTGCTGAATAGAGAAACTTCTTTGATGAGGGTGAGAGCTAAACTTATCAGTAAGTATACAGATAAGTTTTAGAATTTAGTTAATAATAACGATGGTCTAGTAAATCAACTGTAGTAGGTTCTCTTCGTTTTTATTTATTTTATTTTTATTTTATTTTTTATACTCCGTATTCCATTCCCTGCCCCCCATCCACCCTCTGACTGTTCCCACACCTCCTTCCGACCCTACCCTGTCTCCACGTGGATACCCCATCCCCCACACCACCTGAGCTCTAAATTCCCTGGGGCCTCAAGTCTCTTGAGGGCTAGGGGCATCATCTCTGAATGAACACAGACCCGGAACTCCTCTACTGTATGTGTGTTGGGGGCCTCATATCAGCTGCTGTATACTGTCTGTTTGGTGGTCCAGTGTTTGAGAGATCTCTGGAGTCCAGGTTAATTGAGACTGTTGGTACTCCTACAGGATTGCCCTCCTCCTCTGCTTCTTTAAGCCTTCCCTAATTCAACAACAGGGGTCAGCTGCTTCTGTCCATTGTTTAGGTACAAAAACTGCATCTGACTCTTTCAGCTGCTTGTTGGGTCTTTGAGGGGCAGGGGGACAGTCTTGATAGATCCCTTTTTGTGAGTACTCCATAGCTTCAGAAATAGTGTCAGGCCTTGGGACCTCCCCTTGAGGTGGATCCCACTTTGGGCCTGTCCCTGGACCTTATTTTCCTCATGTTCCTCTCCATTTCCATCCCTGTAATTCTTACAGACAGGAGCAACTCTGGGTCAGAGATGTGACTGTGGGATGGCAATCCCATCCCTCACTTGATGTCCTGTCTTCCTGCTGGAGGTTCTCTTCTAAGATGCATGGCCCAACAAGAGCTAGCTGGTTGGTCAGGTTTTGCTATCAGGCATAATGTCTCTCCTATTGATGAACCTTAACTTCAATTAGACAGAAATTGACTCTTTCGGGTTAGATCTTCTAAATTAATTTTATAATTCTAATTGCTCAATCCTAAAATGATATACACACCAAATTAAATATATATTAATATACTTATACATATAAATGTGTTCATTCTATCAGTTACGTTTGTTTTTTCTTTTTAATTAGGTATTTTCTTCATTTACATTTCAAATGCTATCCCAAAAGTCCACCATACCCCCCGCCACACCCCTACCCACCCACTCCCACTTCTTGGCCCTGGTGGTCCCCTGTACTGAGGCATATAAAGTTTGCAAGACCAAGGGACCTCTCTTCCCAATGATGGCCGACTAGGCAATCTTCTGATACATATGCAGCTAAAGAGCTCCGGGAGGTACTGGTTAGTTCATATTGTTGTTCCAACTATAGGGTTGCAGACCCCTTTAGCTCCTTGGGTATATTCTCTAGCTCCTCCATTGGGGGCCCTGTGTCCCATCCAATAGCTGACCGTGAGCATCCACTTCTGTGTTTGTTAGGCCCCTGCATAGCCTCACAAGAGACAGCTATATCAGGATCATTTCAGCAAAATCTTGCTGGTGTGTGAAATGGTGTCAGCGTTTAGAGGCTGATTATGGGATGGATCCCCGGGTATGGCAGTCTCTAGATGGTCCATCCTTTCGTCTCAGATCCAAACTTTGTCTCTGTAACTCCTTCCATGTGTATTTTGTTCCCAATTCTAAGAAGGGGCAAAGTGTCCACACTTTGGTCTTCGTTCTTCTTGAGTTTCATCAAACCCTAAAATAGAATGTTTAGCAAAATGTATTTTTCTTCTTCTATTAACTCAAAGGTAACTAATGATTTGAAGATTTAAGTGCAATGCTGTGATTGATAGGAAATGGTATTTTTACTACCTTGGAACATGGCTCCGGAAAATCACTATAGCATATGATTTGTATGTTAGAGAACATACATGCAAACTATTGTGTTGCTATTCATGCAAACACAAAAACTTCTTGTGTTACAAAAAAATTACATTATGAAAAATTGATTGCTTATTTCTTTGTTGTTTTGTTTTGTTTCTGGCTTTGTTTGGCAGAAGTTACGTATTTTTCTCCTTTTTAAATTATAGCTAGAAAACTGACACTTACAGCACTGATGTGATATCAACTTTAACTGAGAAAAATTTGGGGCATAACAAGAGTGTACTTATAACCTTAAGGGAACTGAGAAAGGACATTCTGAAACATGATCTTTTGTCAGAGGTAACATAACAAGTGGGTTCTATGGTGCACTGTGATAAATAATACCTTCTGTTTTAATATTCATTCCCCAAAGTGCAACTTGTAGTTTAATTTCAAGATCTATACTAAGCTTTAAAATCAACAAGTATCCAATTAAACTGCAAACTCCTAAATTAGCACTGTGTTTCCTCACACACTCATCTCCACCCTCCTGACAACAAACATTCTCCTTTTAAGGTTAAGTTTACTGTTTGGAACACTTTAAGATACATATATATATTCATATAATACTAGCACAGCTTTTTATTGGGGTAAATTCTCAAATTTCCTTTTATAACAAAGAATCCAATATCTTATTTTATATGAATCCATATAATATTCCTACAAGAGATGTTGGTAAAAACTCTAAATGTGTCTTGAAATCAGGGATTACTCTGCCTCACTCTCTTATGCTTGTATTATAGATGTGAGCCTCTACAGCCAGTAAATACATATATCAGTACTATGTGACACTCTTGCAATAATGGACCTTTTTATATTAGACAACACTCTTCTATAACTAACCAGTACCCCGGAGCTCTTGTCTCTAGCTGCATATGTATCAAAAGATGGCCTAGTCGGCCTTCACTGCAAAGAGAGGCCCGTTGGACTTGCAAACTTTATATGCCCCAGTACAGGGGAACCCTGGGGCCAAAAAGGAGGAGTGGGTGGGTAGGGGATTGGGGGGTGGGTATCGGGGACTTTTGGGATAGCATTGAAAATGTAAATGAGGAAAATACCTAATAAAAAATAAATTAAAAAATACTGGAAACTTTGATAAACAAAAGAAAAAAATATAACCAAACAGAATGCCCAAGACTAACGGTCAGACAAGTGGACTCTCCTTCTCCCCAGTAGCTGCTTTGTTTGGTATTAATACTAAGTTGAGGTGCCAACTCTTTCCACAGCATCTCTCCACACATCCTCATCTAGTGCACGGAGGAGCAGAGGACCTGAGAAGTTGGGGAGTGGTTATGATATACAGTTCCTTTTAGGGAACACAGATGAAGGCCAATATGCAGAAGGCTTTTATAATACAGCAGAAGAAGCAAATATCCATGCTGAAGGGCCGAGTTTGGAAGTCAAGGAAAGACTTCTGCACAGGGAAAAGGTGAAATACACCTTGAAACAAATCACTAATGAAATAAGAAGAAAAGAGTCAAAGAAAAAAATCATTGGACATTTCAGTGGAATTGGGTATTAGGAGGGAACTATGGAAGGTGACAGTGTTACTATAACTGCATACTCCTGTGATGGAGAGAAGAAAGTCCCCAAATAATCTCTAATATAACCTGGCCAAAGTCAGCCTTTCCACTTAAGCATGTGTAAGTGGACCCTTGGGCATGGTGACCAAATCCTCTCTTGTACTCCATTCCTCTGCATCTTTTTACACTGTAAGTTGAACCATCCACAGCTCCATCCCTCAAGGTCCCCAGTGTCCTGGGTTGTTTATATAGTGTTCTCTATACTGTTAACATGCCTGTAGGAGTTAGGTTTGAATTCTATCATTACTATTACTAAGTGCCAATGCTCTGAGAAATGCTTGATGCATGTTCTACAACCCTCAGATGGAGGATGACAAATATAATAAAGTGATTCCTTCCAGTATTATAATTTCATTGGTTTTAGAATCAAAAATGGGTCTTAAAGCA
Source organism: Mus musculus (assembly GCF_000001635.26). Classification (NCBI taxonomy): domain Eukaryota; kingdom Metazoa; phylum Chordata; class Mammalia; order Rodentia; family Muridae; genus Mus; species Mus musculus. The sequence continues at coordinate 58,281,721 of NC_000074.6, read as the reverse complement.
CATTCAGTTATTTTCCAAATTCTAACTGAAGTTTGGAAATATACTGTGAAACCTCAATTCCCTCATTAATGTTCATTTCTAAACTAAAATATACAGAAGTCATCAATTAATCTGTGTAACTTTTCTCTGGCACAATGCTAAATGCATTGACTGAGCAATTTACTGAAACTGCAATCTTCCTTCTAGGTTGATCATTGCAGGTGATGTTTCTATCATGACTGTAGGTGAAACTATGTAACCAAATTGATATAGACAATCATTGATAACCATGAAGATATAATTATGGATTCAATGAAGATTAACTTAATAAACAGTAAATGTTTGATCATACTTTTTACCTGCTAAAATTGCATAATTATACAACTTCCTGACTAATGATGTTAAATATGAGTTTATGATGCATTGAGATGAAGAAAATTCACATTGAATCAAAACTGTTTTGTTGAAAGTTGAGCTGTCCTCCATTGGGGTCCCCGTGCTCAGTCTGATGGTTGGGCTGCAAGCATCCCCATCTGTATCATTAAGGCTCTGTCAGAGCCATGAAGGCTTGATGCGCCAGTGCAGGGCAGTGAGGTGGGAGTGGGTGGATGGGGGAGGACACTTATGGAAGCAGGGAGAAGAAGGTTGAGATAGGAGTGTTTTGGAGGGAAAACCAGGAAGGGGGATAATATTTGAAATGTAAATAAATAAAATAACTAGTAAAAAATAAGATAATACCTTACTTTTCCAAGTTTAAAAAAAAATGAGCTGTCAAACATGCTCCTATAGACTCTGATTTAATAGGTGTGTAGATCCCTGGGGACTCTGATAGGAAACAAATGTTGAACACATGATAATAATACATCATCTTAGTCTCTCATACCAGCTGCTTTTTAATTCTCTGTCTTCACTGGGACATTTGAAGGGCCAAACTTCTGGCTAGGTTCTTGTTCAGCACCTTCCCAGGAGATGACAGATTGTGTTGAGTTTAGCACCCATTAAACAGTTAAGGTTTATTAAACAAACATCTCAGCTTATCACAGGTTTCTTAATTTTTTTTAATTCTCTGAAGCTTGCTTTGGTAATTGTATTTAGATATTCTTTTGGATTAAAATGCATGAAAGTAACAAAATGGAGTAATTACCATGCTCTATGCTGTCAACTGCAGACTTTAGAATATATGAAGGTATAGCATCTAACATTAATTTTGAGAATATACTGGGAATCATTTATGAAGGTTTCCTCCACTCTGAAAAGCCAGAATATTGACTTTCATCAAGAGATGCAGACATTAAATTTGAGTTATGTTTAGTTATAACCTCTATCATGTCTATACAAGTTCAGGTAAACTGCCTTCAAAGTGTGCTTTCTTAGAAATAAATATGAAAGGTTATTATTTTAAACATTTCTATAAGATTTATATTCTAAAATGTATCATGCAAACAGACCTCATCTGCTTTAAATAATTCTTTCCTAGTTACTTAGTTATTTTGTGAATTACAAAGAGAAATGTAACCATCTGTGAGTAAAAGTATAAAATGATATATACAGTTTTTAGTGACTCTAGGTAAATCTTGTCTTTAGGTCTCCAAAGAAAATTCATTTTAAATACCTATTAATTAGCAAAATTAACAAAGGCAAGAGATGTTTAAGTATGTCATATGAAGTATTGTAGCTTAATGGAATCAAACTAACTGACCTGTATTTTTTGAGTTCAGCTACACAATCAATTAAATTCACAATGAATAGATATTTCAAGGCTGCACACGTTCAAACTTTTTATAAACTGAGTAAGATCTTCATTTTTTTTTAAAGGAGAGAACATACATAAATAAGTCACACCATTATGAACTGTAATATCTGTTTTGTAACACTTCCTTAAAAGGTTTATGCTTGGCTTCTAAACTAACACTGAAAAATATTAATGATATAAACATGTTTTCAAGATTTTATTTCAAAGTGTAACAGATTTAACTTTGGCATAAAAGAGACAGAATGGGACTATGTAAGGTGGGACAGGCAATTCCGAATGCCCCTCCCCCATCAGCACAGGGGCTACAGAACCCTGCACTCACCCCTGCTTGGCTCTCTGCACTCACCCCTGCTTGGCTCTCTGTATACTTCACTTGCGACAGTGCTTGAAAAGACAAAAAAGTGGGGGGAGGATTATTAAATAATGCTGTTTTCAGATGGCAGCATAGCTCAGTGGTAGAGCATTGGTTGAGCATATAAAAGAATTTAATTTCATCCATAACAAAAACAGAATTTCACTATGCACAGAAATGTATGCCCATGCCCTCCAATGCATCACATCCAATGCTTGGATTTGGAGCCTTAAAGCAGTAATTAAAAATACAGCCTTCATAGAAGCCCTTATAATCTGGATATGGTGGTGCATTCTATACTTCCTGTACTAGAGTGACAGAAATAGGTGTATCTCTAGGAGTTCAAGACCAGCCTCATCTTCATAGTAAGTTCCAGGCCATTCAGAGCTCCATAGTGATCTTCAGCCTCAAAACAACAGCAAACAAACAACAGCAACACCAAAACAAAACAAAAAACCTCAAAAAGTTCTTGTGATTAGAAAACAAAGAGATGAACTGTTTTTCTGTTCAAAAAAGATATAACATGAAAATGCCTATCAGCAGTCATAGATAGATAGATAAAAGATAGATAGATAGATAGATAGATAGATAGATAGATAGATAGATGATACATACATACATACATAATACATAAATAGATGCATACATAAATAGATACATAGATACATAGATGATAAATTAAAAGAAACAGATTGTTCCTCACTATGCCACAAATACTGATCAATATCGTTCTGCTTTCTCAAGCTTCAGAAATGCAAGAAATATTTGTTATTTAAGCCACATACTTTTATTTTGTTAAGTCAACCAAATTGACTATTATAAACAGGATCTAAAATCTTACATAATATTCACTGTGTTCAAGATAGAATTTTCCAAACCACCAGTCACACCACGAAAAGAAAATTGACTTGAGTGATGAAAAGACAATCAACATATGCTAGCATACAGTGTGTCAAACATTTAAATTATTTAATCCCATGTGTGCTAGGCGGGTTTTAATTCACATATTGTTAAAAACTTTCCAAATTCAAAAGGAAATTCTAAAGGAATGATTGAACTTATAAAAAAGAAAAGCACCATAGAAATTGAAGATTTTAATAGAAATCGAAATTTCAAAGATGACTGAATTTACTCAACAGTAGCATGGTGATCCAAGATGAGTCACTGAACATGGATGTCCTAGTGAGCTTATACGTAGTTTGTTTACTTGTGCTTAGATATGCTTGTTGTTGTAACTTGAGTGTTTTTACCTGTGTGTGTGTGTGTCTGTGTGTGTGTGTGTGTGTGTGTGTGTGTGTGTGTGTGTGTGTGTGTGTGTGTATGTGCACGCGTGTGTGCTTGGAACTTGAGTTTATTTGTTTGTTGATGGAGTGGCTGTGTAGAAACAGTATCTCATGTGTTTCAGGCTGGCCTGGAACTCACTGCACAGCAAACCACAACATGGAGCACCAAGCCTCCCTGGCTCTCTCTCTCAAATGCTGAGGTTATAGGAGCATGCTACTGAGCCTCTTAAAAGACCTATTGTTCTTCCAAAGGAGTAACAGGTAGAGAAATCAGTCATATACAGTAAAATAAAACAAAATCACTTATTTAAAGAAATTAATAAGTGAACATTTCACAATTTGTTCAAATAGAATTGAGAAACTCAATAAGCTAAATAAATCAAATAAAGCCATTTCAAAATGCATAGAAGGCACACTGCAATTAGTTATGAAAACAGAAGAGAGAAAAATAAACAAAGCTACAAAGCTACAAGTGAGAAAAAAATATGTATCTTACAGAGAAATCTAAACATAGGAACCTAAAACATGGTTTTATCTTACGAAACCATGGAGACAAGAAAAATGTCCAATATGTTTCAAGGACCATAAAAGCAAGCAATGAAAATAAATTAAACACTTATTTTTATATTTAACAAGAAAGTATCCTAAAAGTACAGATCTTGAAAGATAGCTCCATGAGTAAGAACACTTTGTACATGAGTGAGACTCCCAGCTCCCATGTAAACCAGTTGAGCTTTCTTGTTAAATATAAAAATATACAAAATCCCTATTAATTATTTAAATGCATGTCAGTCTACAGTTACTTAAAAATAAATTTGTTTTAAAATCTTACTTTCATATTCAAGTACAGTCGAAGTAGAAAATATAAAAATATTTTCATAATTTATATGACAATATTTGTTTAGAATATAAGTATGCCTGTATCTTTAGGCGTGACTAACTAAATAAAACAAGTTATGTGAAAAATGCCAATAATACTTAAAAAAATCTATTTTCAATCAGTCAGGGAAGGAAATATTAAGTGTAAATCAGAAAGACTGATGTGTTTTTCTGTAACAACTTAAAATTCCCATGTGCAAACTTTGAGAGATGTGCTGTATGGTTTCCCATCCAATCAATCTTCCCGGAGTTTCTCAAGAAATCCTGAGAGTGGACGATCACACTGCATCAGGATGGTCTCTCAGCAGTGACCTTATTGCCACAGTGCAAATAATCGGGTATCACTCAAATGATGACTGCACTGGCCTGACTTAGTCTGTAAAATTGCTATCCCTGGACACATATTAAGATCCTTAGAGTTGTCTACACTATGGGAGCCAGACAATATCATCTCAATCTCCTCTGTTCACAAGCACATGTGTAGTCTTAAAAATAGGCTGTAGCTGCTTTATGATAGAACTTCAAAGCACAGTGAAATTGTAAGTTTTCCTCACATTTTGAGCAGTGACTAAGTTGTTAATAAATACTGATGCAACTACCTAGTTTTTTGATTTTGTTTTTGTTTTTTTAATGTTTGTTAAAACATTTTTGTTCTTGAAAATGGGGATAGCCATGGGAGAGCTTGGGGGGAGGGAGGAAAGAGATGGACAGCTTTTAGATGAAAATATTTTTGAAATGTATTTGAAAGCATGTAATGAATACCATTATAAAGTCAGTTTAACTACAAAGTAAACACATACATGAGGTACCATAGAAAAAGTTTGTATGCATGCTGCTTGCAAACATTATACCATTATCCTAATAAGACAGTATCTAATACAAATAGCAGCTTTGTTGACTTCCCATGCTTTGTGCCATACTGTGCTAAAGTCAAGCCAAAGCCATAACAAAACTACCTTGACCATTACTAAACTTTTCATGTAATTCAATGCTTCAACGTTATTTTATGTTGCCTTATAGACTCCATAGGTACAGCTAATAAATTCTAATTCCATGTCTGCTGTTGTGAACTATCTCTTTCCCACTTGAGTTGTAATTTATTTCAACAGCGAGTTGTAACTGCATGAGCATTGATTAAAATTATTCATTTTTAAAAATCAGAATTTACAGTACAGTTGATTCTTCCACTGGGGGATGAAGAGAAGGGTTGAAATATACCTTCAACAAGCTAAACGTGGCACCCAAAAACCTTCCATCCTGAAATACCATTAATTTGTTCAAAGCTAAATGTAAAAAAAAATAATAATGAAAAGACCTTGGTTTTAATAAATATTACAACTTTCCTCAAATCAAGTTGGTTTGATGGTAATAATGTACCTTTACTAAAGGCATAAAGGAAAATTGAACACTTAGCATCTTAGAGTATCTCACCATTATTTGGGGTCAGTTGGATGTTAGCATCATGTGTTATACACTGAAGCTTATTATTTGGGGGTCAGTTGGATGTTAGCATCATGTACAATACACTGAAGCTTAGGTAGAGGCTGACTTAATTGGCACAGACCACAGTGGGAACTCTGCAAGGTCAGAAACAGCACATCCCCAACATTTTCAACCCAGAATCAGAGTTAATCTTCTTAAATGAATAGATTTAATGTAATAATTCTGTAAGTATGCATGAAGAAATAGTGAGCTAAATGTTGCGGAAATTGTAGATAACCTTTAAAAGTCCAAAACTGCCCCGGACAGAAAAAGAACAAGATCCTGCATACACTGCCTGGTGATGAAAGAAGGGAGTTTACACAATTGAAGGTTAAAGAAAAGTGGCTCCTGAATCATACAGTCAAGATGTGAAAGTAGAGCAACCAGTATGGGAAGAGTTGGCCAGGAGCTGATAAGACTGTCTAAAGAACGACTATTTTCTAAAATTATTATTTACTTACTAGAGTGACTAGGAGAAAATTAATTGTCCATTAGCTTTAAAGTAAAATCTAGGGAGGCAAATAATCCTGTTTAATATTTAACAGATACGTTGTGCACATGTTGCTTAATTGAGATAATCAAATTATAGCAAGCTAATCCACTTAGCTAATCATAATACTTGAAGTTACTCATTTGAACAAAGCTCACCATAACTTTGGTTCTTGTCCTGTATTTCTCAAGCAGATAGTTTAAAATAAAGTGTTTTTACTTAAATAGTTTCTAGTAATATTAGTAATACAGAAAATGGCAGCTAAAATCTGACAAGGGCTAAGAAAATATATGATGCTAGTATAATATAAATCATGTCAACTTGTAGAATAAATAACATAATAATATAGAATGCTATGCTCATAAGCAGTTGAAAACTAATGATAGTAGTGGAAGGAGCTATATCTGTTAAACTAAGGGGTTTGTCTTACAGGACAATATTTGAATGTGGAACAATTGTTTTTACATATTTGTATAATAATCAATATGAAATTGGTTTGTTTGATTTCATTAGTCCAATTTTCATTGCTATAATAAAGTAACTGGGGTATTTTATTACAGAAGTTCTAAAAAAAATTATTCTGGTTCAAAGACTGGAGGGTCAGGTCTAGGGATCACATATTATAATAGCCGTAATGCGGCTAAATCCTAAGGAACCATAGAGCATTAAATGATGAGTGACAGGAAGAGTGTGTGTGTGTTTATATATACATTTATGTGTATGTATATTCTATGGCATATATGTATACCATATATATATATATATTTCTCTTGTTATATGACTGTGAATATTTAACCATAGGTATTCCACTCAAAGAGCTATACCTAATCCTAATCAACTCTGAAAAGCCCTGCCTAAGCACCAATGGTATCTAACATCCATACTAGATCAAGGCTTCCCTGGGAACTACACTTTAATCCATGAGCCTCTAGGAAGCAATCAGTATCAAAACTATTTTAATAAACTAGAATTTCAAAAGATAGGAATCGTTGCAAGAATTAAAATATATAGTTCCCAAGTCCCCACTCTGCTTTACATTGGGCCTTTCTCGTGTGTATGCTATATGTGTGTGTGTTTCCTTATCCCTAGTGAAAGCCACTCTTGATCCCAAAAATTTACACCTAGAGAAAACTGTCCTTGGTACCATTAACAGGTAAATAAAACTTACATCTTTGACAGAATGAAACAAAATTCTTAGTAAGTATTTGGTATGAAAAATGTTCCATGAATTCTGGGTACAAGTCCAATTTCTCGTCCTGAATCTCTCGTTGCTCAGTGTGTGTGTGTGTGTGTGTGTGTGTGTGTGTGTGTGTGTGTGTACACACACACTATATATATATATTGTGTCTATGTAAGATTGTATGGAAACAGCTGGGTGTGGTGGTACACACCTTTAATCCCAGCACTCAGGAGGCAGAGGCAGGCTGGTTTCTGAGTTTGAGGCCAGCCTGGTCTACAAAGTGAGTTCCAGGACAGCCAGAACTATACAGATAAACCCTGTCTCGAAAAACAAAATACAAACAAACAAAAAAGGATTGTATGGAAACACAGTCTACTTACCACTTCTTGTAGCTACTAATGTACAAAAATCACTACAGAGACTTTAGATAAATGTAGCATTTTGTAGAATATAAAACACCACAGAAATGAACTCAACAATAAAGACTCCAGTCTATTTCACATGTGTATTTAATAAAGATGCAATATCTGATCATAAGACATTAGTCTGAAGAATCACTTTAAGAGGCATACTAGGGTCAACATAAATGACACTACATTGACCAATTAATGCCCAAGACCTTTATTTAAAGGGGAAACATTGTAAAAGAATAATCAAGAATAGATACAGATCTTTCTAAATGTCATCTATTTTGCTGTCTAGAATGTGTGTTTCTACCATTCTGTGGACTTCAAAATTTGCTGCACAAAACTAAAGGTGAAAAACAAATTATTAAAATTAAATGGAGGATATATTAATATATATTATATTTTATATTCAGATATATGTATATTAGTTGTATATGCATATATAAATATATATATAATTGTACAGGAATGTGAGGTGAGGAGGCAGAAGAGGGTGAATGGAGGGACACCCTCTTAGAAGCAAGGAAGGCATTGGATAGGAGGTTTACGGAGGGCAAACTGGGAAAGGGGATAACATTTGAAATGTAAATAAAGAAAACATCCAATAAATATAAAATAAATAAAACAAAATAAAGAAACCTGAAAGATTAACATTAGAAAGCTGCTAATCACCCATTGGTTCCTACATTGTCAGAGGCAAGCCATACTTATAATTGATTCCTAAGTAGGTTGCTATGTATTGCTGTATTATAACCTACTCATTAATCCATTGCTCAATCTCTTCAAAATTCCATACAGCTGAATTTTGTGGTACATTTTCAAAATATATGCATATACTTCTGGTCCACAAAGTTTTGGTCTTGTTATGTTAAGCTATGGAAGGGAGCAACCTGATCCCAAATGTCTGTTTCTTGCTTTCAGAGAGAAGGCAGGAACATGGGGTGCTCCTGTGTTTGACTGTATTTCACGTATGATAGTTCCCAGATTCCAAATTAGTCATAAATCCTGTGTCTAGAATGGATTATTTAGTTTTTGAACACATCTCTGACAATTTCTAAGAATCTGAGGAAGGATTTCTAGTTATTGAAAGTCCGTGGGTCTTGTCTTTTAGGAAGTGAATAGTTGTTATCTCTTAGAAGCTGGTTCTTTTCTAATGAGAGACAGAAAAGGAGTGGATCCCGACATGATGGGAGGTGGGTAACAACTGAGAGGAGTAGACAGAGGGGAAATATAATCAGGGTATATTGTATGAGAAAATAGTCTATTTTCAATAAAAGGAAAAAACGAAAAAGCATTACATAATTTAAAAAGCTAATCATTCTAAGAAAATGAATGGTGGGACAACAGAGCCTTTTATCAACAACTAAGTTAATTGGATTTCTTGTTTTCCATTTGAAATTTCCAGCACAGTATCCACCATGGAATGGTTACATACACCATTTAAATAATGTCCAGTAAAATATGGGTTTTATCCTATTATGTGGACCTTATACATATGCATGTTCAACAGAACACAGATATCTTAAAAATATGCCATCTGTACAAAATGTTTACAGATTAAATTTATTGTCTTTTAGTTGCAATATTGAACTGAAGAGATCTGGTAAATGAGGACTGGTATAAATAATGGTTTGAAGAGTTGCTGAGAACGGGGCTTCTGGGAAGAAGAAAGATGAAATTATTCTTCTTCATAACTGATTATCCTATCATTTTCAAACTCAGCAGTTCAGGTTTAGTCAATCACTTATTTGTTCTATCTTCTGGCTCATGAATAATCTGAAAAATAATTCTATTAACATGGAACTTTTGTTAAACTAGATAGCTCTAAATAGCCATTCCACACATCCAGATATTAATTCATAAAAATGCTTCCTGGGATTGTGAGGCTCTTCAATACTGACAGAAAGCAGCCACCCAGATTCCACTACTCCAGAGTAATTCTTGCACAGATTCACAAGCTACAGTCAATCCTTTGTAAATTTCTCTAGGCCAGACAATGGCTGTTTTTTTCCTTGCTTCTCTGAAAGGACTTTGAATCATGAACACATTAAGTACAAAGATAATCAGAATGGACACCCTCCCTGGCCTATAGATAAAGGTCCTGACACAGTGTTTGCTCAACATATGCATGAACCTAGTTTTAACTCTCATTGCAACAAAATAAATATATGTCAAATTGTTTCAATTATTTTAAAGACAATTTGTACATTCTTTCTAACTACAAAAGAATAGCTTTCTTTAACTTTGATACTGAGCCTCCAAATGAGTTTTCAGTGGCCATTGTGCACCAAAGCATCAGACATTGAACTGGTATTTGGAAGAGAAAACTGAATGAAGAATGTCACACCCCAAGTGGTGTAGGTGAGGCCTTGGTCTCCTTAGTCAACAAATGTGATATGGGTGATATAAGGGATGGCAATGCACAATCTGGGGTGAAAGAAGTAGTTTTGTAAATTTTATAAATTAAAGTTTCATACCTTTTGTTGGAAGTGGACACCATGCGGGCCCTTGAACATACACCTGTCTGCTGCCAGACTTACGCCTCGTCCTTGGATGCATAAGTTCCTCCACAACCGCCTGGCACGGCTTAGTAACTTATAAATTTTCAAGAATAGTAAGAATAGAGAAGTAAATGGGAATAGGAAGTCTGGCCATCCTGACCTAAGTGGAGAAATATCTCTAGTTTTGCTTGCTGCATCTTATTAGCTGAGGAAACAGAGATCTCTGTTGGGATTCAGTTACAATTGCAAAAGTATTTCTTACATAATACTCTCTTTCATTTACAGTTTTTCCTCTGATAATTTATTCCCAGATTAGGTGAATAAATCTATAAAATATTCTGCTGCTTGGTTGTACCTTCTCTCATATTATTTTCCTATAAACATGAATTATTCTTTCTATGCTAAATATATGTGGGCATTCTTGAAATGTAAGAACTCAAATTTCTGGACTCTGAGAATGACAATAAGTCTGATCCATTCATACTTCCCACACTGACAAAGCAAAGGGATGAAGCTTCAAGTTAAAATTCAAACAAATATCTGAACAGAGCAATAGACAACTGCTCTACTAATACAATGAAATTTTTCCACAAGAAGAAAACTACAGATCTGTGCTCTAAAGCAGCTTCTACACAAGTTTTACTACAGTTATAGAAAAATTCCTAACTGTCCTTACCATTATCTCTATCACTGTTAAACATTTCAAAATCTTGCCCCCATCACTTTTATCAAGCTAGATAAAACACGCACACACACACACACACACACACACACACACACACACACACACCAGTACCAAAGAAGACTAGATTAACAAACAGCCAGCTCTTAGCACTTGCTAGAGTGATTTTAAATTTCTGAGAGAACAAATAGTTAGCAAAGGTAATTTTTTTTCAAACTTCGGCTTTTATTAAGCATACAATCCATTTTCAGGCTAGAATTGAGTAGCAAGCATTTGAAACAAGTAAATCCTCTTCTCATCTCCAAATCCTACTTTTGACAGGCATTTCATATTTTTTTTGACAAGCATTTCAATTTTTTGACCCCAAAATATGCCAAGTTCAAATTGATTCTTTAAAAATATGTATAGCCATAGACTCTGTGTTGGTTCTGGAAAACACAGAGTTATTGGATTTTCCAAAATAGTTTCCATTCAGATGCGGAGCCTCAGTGCACTCATAAGGGCTTTGAAGACTATGTACCTTTCTTTGGATAAGCTGTAAAATCAAGGTCACCAAAGAGACCCTGGGTATTTTTAAGTGGTTTCTAAACTATACAAACTTAAAATCTTGGAAAACTGATGACAAGCAGAGAAAAAACTTAATAATTTTATCCATTTTCTTTCCTATCTCTCTGAAAAATACTTTATATAATTCTCAAAAGTATCAATTCAAAAGAATGATGTTGGATTCTTTCTGCATAAGCAATTCAGACTCAAATGAGCAGTGTGGGCCTCCTTTCGATTAATTCTCAGACATCATTCCACTTTTAAGGAAAACAGCATAAATTATAAATTGAAGACTTATTCTTTTCTCATCTTTACAAGATCTGTTCTCATACATAATGCAAACTTTCCCTCATTTTCTTAGAACCTGGAGAATAGAGAGGATGACTGTGATCATATTCCCGTCATTTCTACAGAGTTCAAAGGATTGTCTTGCTTTAAATTATAAAATTCAACTTATCCTTGAAAAAAATATTTTGATTCTCTGATCTTAGGCCCTTCAGATTCGATATTCTTTTCATGAAAAATAAACACATGTAATTGATAAGTCATTAAAACTTCTCAGGAGGTGAAGTCATTACTTAAGCTACTTCTAAAGAGAGATAAGGTAGCATGTAGACGGAGTCCAACTTCTGAATGGTCAACTTCCAGATTTCTGTGCTTGTGGATGAACAAACAATAATACATATTTACTAGAAACAATACTTCAAATGGTGAATTTTCATCTTTTATTAGGTAGAGCTGTACAGGAAAACAACCTCTCTAATGTTCAATTGCAGCCACAATCCATGTCTCCCAACAGCCTTACAAAAGGTTGCTAATAGTTTTCACATTGGCAAAGGTACTTCTGATCTTTGCCATGCTCCCCAATTCATTAAGTTAGAGTAGCATAATATATGATTAAAAGAAATATTTTTAGAATTACAGAGCATTGAAAATGGATGAAACTGAACTGTTGGAAATTCTTTGGCCAACTTGGATATTCAGATATTTCTGTTGCTATTTCCTCTACTTTTCTTGTAACAGAGGTTGTGACTTTTATACATTTTGCTTCTTGATGGCCTGTCAAATAAACTAATAATATCTTTAAAAAATGCTACATCCAGAAAATAGAAACTTAACCTCAATAATCCTCTTAAGTTATAACAGCACAATAAAAACAATATGGATAAAATATCTATCTGCTTGGGTCAAACTTTTCAATGAAGAGATCAGTTGATAATTAAAGAGTGAACCTGTGAAGACTTAAATCACTGGATTTCTCAGAAGTATTACATTTTGAAAGAAATAGAGTCATAAAAATTTTATACATGTATAGAGTAAGATAAATATGAAGAAATCTCAAAAAAAATCGCTTTTAAGATGTACAAGCCAAATTCGTAGTCTTTATTTTTCTTAAGTTTTGCCAAAAAATTCAATATTGCAAAAAGAAAATTTGATGGTTCACTAATACAGAGAAGATCTTATTACATAATTAATTTCTTATAAACATGTGAAAACATAAAAATGTATAGACTTATGGACTAACATTTTGCATTTCAATATGCATATACACTGTATAAAGTTTAAATTAAGCTAAACTTATCTATTTTCTTGAAGGCTTGTCTTTTTGTGCCTAGAATATTTAAACTTCTTTCTTCAGGGAAAAGTTAGTAAACAACTGTTGTCAATAGTTGGCCTTCATGCATACCAGAATGTCTTAATCCTATATTATTTCTACCTATGTAAATTAAACTATCCCCACTTCAATGTTTCAGCAAAGAGTTAGACTCAAAGCTCTAATTTGTTTTTTATTTTGCTTTTGGTGGTGGTGGTGGTGGTGTGTGTCTGTGTGTGTGTCTGTGTGTGTGTGTGTGTGTCTGTGTGTGTGTGTGTGTCTGTGTCTGTATGTGTGTCCGTGTGTGTGTCTGTGTCTGTGTGTGTGTGTCTGTGTGTGTGTGTCTGTGTGTGTGTGTGTGTGTGTGTGTGTCTGTGTCTGTGTGTCTGTGTGTGTGTGTGTCTGTGTCTGTGTGTCTGTGTGTGTGTGTGTCTGTGTGTGCCCGTGGTGTGTGCGCACACACCCTGCTAAGGATCCAATTCGGGCCTTTCTTTTATATGCTAAAAGCATACTCTTCAACTCAGATACATTCTTGTCCACATGAATCTCTAGGTACATAGCCTTCTGTTCTATATAAGGCTAAGCTGTTGTTTGTGCTTGTTGATGGTTTCTATATGCTTGGCCCAGGATGTGGCACTATTAGGAGGTGTGGCCTTGTTGCAGTAGGTGTGTCACTGTGGATGTGGGCTTAAGACCCTCACTGCCTGGAAGTCAGTTTTCCATTGGCAGCCTTCAGATGAAGATGTAGAACTCTCTACTCCTTCAGTTCCATGTCTGCCTGGATACTTCCATGCATCTAGGATGATAATGGACTGAATCTTTGAACCTGTAAGCCAGCCCCAATTAAATGCTTATCTTTAGAACGTTTGTCTTGGTCATGGTATCTGTTCACAGCAGTAAAACCCTAAGACAGCTGTGTTCTTAGAGATGGATAATGCATGTCTAGAATAATTGAAATGAATCTTATGAGCCTTATACCACTGAACTCCAAATTGATTTGTTTACTTCTTTATTTACTAATTGCTTCTTTTCTTAGCACATTTGGCTAGAGAATTATGACTCAAGTGTTCTTCACATTTTTCCACTTCATTAAAAATATTTTTATGTATCTTATTTTCCTCTTTGTAAAACTGTAGTTTGATAACCAGAGCTTCACATTCATATTAATTTCAAAATTAAACTTTTTGATATAAGTGGTATTACAATGAAGTGTTGCAAATTTTTCTTTTGACAATTTCTATATCCATCTGCTTTATCAAGTACTACAGATTTGAGTACTATTTCTTTTTGCTAAAATCAAACTTACTTTTTAAATTTATTTATTTATTTATTTTACTTATTCACTTTACATCCTGCTGACTGCCCTACTCCCAGTCACCCCCCTTCTCCTTTGAGAAAATGAGGGGCCACCCGTTCTTGCTATCCCCCAACCTTGGCAATTCAAAACTCTGTGAAGCTAAGTGCTTCTTTTCCTACTGAGGCCCGACAAGGTAGCTCAGCTAGAAAGACATAACCCATGTACAAGCGACAGCTTTTGGAATATTTGGAATAGCCCTGTTCTACCCACATGAAGGTCAAGCTACACATCTGCTACATATATATTGGGAGGCCTAGGTCTGGCCTGTGAATGTTTTTTGGTTAGTGGTTTAGTCTCTGAGGGCCCCAAGGGTCCAGGTTTGCTGGTCCTGTTTGTCTTCCTGTGGAGTTTCTATCCCCTTGAGGGTCTTTAATCCTCCTCCTATTCTTCCATTAGAGTCCCCTAGACCATCCAGGGTTTGGCTGTGGGTCTCTGTATCTGTCTGAGTCAGCTGCTGGACGGAACCTCTCAGGGGACATCTTGCTCCTGTCTGCAAGTATAACAGAGTATAATTAATCATCAAACTTACTTTTTAATGGATATATATTTTGCATCTTTCTAATGACCTAAGGTCACAAAAGTCCAAGCAAGTACATACCCAAGCAAGCATCAAGGTTGCATGTTCTCAAACAGCCAGTCCTGTAGGAGAGGGCAAGTAGGAACTTTTGCCCTAAAGGTAGATTTTTCTACCCCAACAGTTATGACACTTCAGTTGTAGGAACTTAGAGAACAAGCTGGAAAGATATTTCTTTCCCTTTGCAAAATGCTACTTTCCTCAGAGTCTAGTCAATTTCAAGGTACACACAGGCTAAAAATGGAAAGAGACCATAATATGGGGGATATAGTCGTCTCACTTCATTACTTATTTGTCCACTTAAGGTGGGAATATTGAACTGGATGTTGTAGGCACTGTAGTTTTACCGCTCAGGATCATGAGTTTTACCTGGACCATATAACATGAATGTATAGATAGATAGATAGATAGATAGATAGATAGATAGATAGATAGATAGATAGATAGATATGGAAGGTAGATAAATTTAACAAATAAATTTAAATTTAATAAATATTAAAAGAACAAAGTGAATATATTACATTTAAGACAACTTGATCTTCTCTTTTGTCATTTTTTCACTCCTTACACCAAGTCCCCAAAAGATCTTTCAGTGTTTATTAATAGAAAGTTTCTTCTCCAATGACGTGAAACATATTATCATGAACAGAACTCTGGTGTCTCTAACATGCTGCAAACAACTGTTACAGTCAGCATACCATAGAGAGCAAATCCAGAACTCCTACCTTTAAATGTAACAAGAGTATTCTAATGGCCTCTCCCACTGTGCTCTGGCAGCTAGGGAATGTGGAGTATGAAGGATTGTACCCCCTGGAGCAAAGAGTTCTCACAAGCACTTGTCTCTGATATTCCGGTTCCATTCTAGGAATGGGCAAAACAAGAAGTAAGACATTTCATGTCACTTCAGGATAATATCATGTAATTTTAGGGTAATAAAGAATTCATCAGAGATCTGAGAGGGAAAGTTCATTTATATTCTCCCCAGAGAGCTTTATCTCTTCAGATGTGACCTTGTATAATTAAATATATTTGAAATATCAAGAGAAATGGCAGCAAAGCAGACAATGGAATTCTTCATATTATGTCAGACTGAAATAAAATGAAATTAAATTATGCGAAACAGTCAAGTATAATGGAAGATAAAAGGTTCACTGAAATTCCTTCCATATGATCATACTCATTAGCATTAGCATTTCACAGAAGGACGTTCTTTCTATGAGCTATGTGAAGTTTTTTAAAATTAGAAATTTATTTCACTAATTCCACATGCCAAAAAGATTTAGATGAAATGACACACACACACAAAAATAGTTTACTAGATCATGTATGCAGAAGTTTAGATCAAACCCAGAGGATACATAAATAAATTTATTAAATAAACTTAATTAATTAGTTAGTTAGTTAATTAATTAATTATGTACACTTCTCAGGAAAGTAGATGTTTCAAATTTCTGTCACGATTAAATTTTTGATGTTATCCATCAATAAAGACTATTAAACCATTTTAAAAGTCATGCCTTCAAGATATGTCAGATAAATTACATAAGATTAATTTTCACAACAAAATAATTATTAAAAGGCACACATATAATTTGCCAGGATATTGAATCTTACCATTTTTGATTAATACCATCCTTAGGAATTTGTTTCTTTTCCTCCATTCTCTGATGATCAAAGATAGAAAGCACATTTTTTACTCTAATCAATATAACTTTAAGGATTGAATTTTGATTTTTTAATGAATCAACTATTACTTAGTTTCTTTATTCATTATATGAAGCATTCATATAGCATATATGTACATAAAAAGGTCAATTTTGTTGTTTGATCAACTAAAAATTTTATTATGAGCAGTTTAGATGTGATCTATTTCCAAAATGTCTTCAGAGTAGTGCTGCTAAGGTGGTAAGGCCACAAAGACTGGGGTCATGTGGGAGAGATCTACCCTCACTTCAGCTTCCTTTCTTGAGATGTCAAATGTTTTCTTCATTCTGCTGACCCAAGGTTACCTGACCCAAGGTGAGGTTTGTGCTAGGACCTTGAACCACCAGAATTGTGAATTCCCCATGTCTTTAAATTCTACGAATATCAAGTTCAATCGGTTTTATTGTAGCTAAATAAATAAATGAAAATGAAAACTACTCTTTAGATCAACAACATGAGCCCTATCACACATCAAATCTCTTAGTAACCAATCTCTTTTTCTTTGTAAGCTGTTAGCTATCCTGTTTATGATAACAAAATTATTTTGTATCTAATAATTTCATTATCTCACTATATGCCTCTAAACTCTGCTTTATTGTTTTTCTAAAGCGAATTGTATGATGTTGGGGATTGATTCTATTGCTTTGTCTTAATTTGGCTTCCAAAATCACATGGGATTCTACATGTCCAGACACTGAGGGTCTCTGTCCCCAACTGGTTTTTGATTGATCAATAAAGAGCCAGAGGCCAATGTCTGGGCAGGGGGACAGAGGTGGGACTTTTAGGATTCCTGGGAAAGAAACACAGAGGGAGAGAGGCAGAATAGCCATAACAAGGGAGCAGAGAGGTCAGACTTAAGAACCTGCTGACATGTAAGTTTCTGGGAAAGTAGCCCTATTGGGTCTGGTGTACCATAGATGAAATAGAGAATTCAAAAGGTGTTAACTCAGGAATATCAGAGGGGAAAGTGTGTTAGCCATGTGGAGTTAGGGAGAAGACCAGGTGTTGAAATATTAAGACATATTAAAAATCAGGTTGCATGTGTGTGTCTTTCATTCGTGAGTCCCGAGCACTTGGGCAGGTGCCACTGGGAGCTCAGGGCAGATTAACTGTTCACCGCTTCAATAGGTTATGCTTAATATTATGTTTATAGGGTCACCATGTGCTTTATTACATTCATTTCTATATTTCATTGTGGTATGGCACACCATTACATAGATTCCACCCAGAGTGTTTATGCATTCCGCTAGCCAGAAGTTTAACCTGAGCAGCACTTTAATCTTGGTCTGGCTTTGAATGAAAGGTAGTGAACACATTTTTTTTTTATGTGAAATGTTTGTGAATCCTTGGTAGCAAGAGGGTACACTCTGATGGAGGGAATTTTAACACACTCTTCATTGTCTTCTGGTCCACATGTCTTTAATTCTGGAAGTGTGAGTTTGAACTATGTGTATGACTATCTCTAGCTTCATAGCATAGTCAGTGCTGATGACGAAGACTGTAGGTGGCCCCACTGACTCATAAAAGCCTTTTCATTTTTTTCTTTACTCTTGAGAATTTTACATGTGGATACAATGAAATGTGATACATTCATACCCATTTTTCTCCTTCACTTTCTCCAAGGATTTGCTGTTGTTGATGTCATGGTTGTTAGGGGTTGGGAGAATGGTGTTCAATAGGAATAGGAGGAAGGTAAAAGAGGGACAGATGTGAGCTGAATGTAATTATAAAAATAAAAGAAATTGCCCAACGATAAATTGTTTAAAGATATCCTATTCCATTTTATCTTTTACTTTTTGTCTATAGGAAATAGAGAAATAAATAGAATCTTAAAAGTTTTCTGAAGATTATCTGAAGTTAATGCTCAGCTCTCCTTTGGATGTGGTATTGACATTTTATCTGATTTAGGTTTGATTTTGATTTTGGTTTATTTGGGAAAGGGGCTGAGTGGATGATTTTATTTTATTTTATTTTATTTCGATTTAGATTTGGATTTGGATTGGTTTGGTTTTATTTTGTTTGGTTTTGGTTTTCATTTTTGCTTTTGAGTCAGGTTCTCATTGTGTAGCACTGCCCAGCCTACAATTTTACTTTTAATTTTAAGGTTGACTTCAAAATCACAGAGCTCCACTTGCCTCTCCCTCCCAAGTGCTGCCATCAAGATCTGACCTACCATAGCTTGTTACCTTAGGTAAACACCATCATGCCTGGCTAACTCTTGGTCTCCTTGAAAGCAACTACTAAATTCTTATAATTACAATTTTACCACCTAAACATGAATAATTACAATATGTCGCCAGTTTAGAATTTTCTTTACTTTCATATAAAACAAATTGCACAAGGTATATATGTTATAAGGATACCTACTCTACCTCCTTATGAGATTGTGTTTATAACTATATTTGATTAATTCTCACTGGGGCACCGTGTACATATTTAGCTGATAAATATTTGGGTACTTTGTTTTTGAATGTAGACTTTTATTTTTAATTAAAAAAAAAAGTATTGAGAATTTCATGCATGAGTACCTCCATCTTAGCCTTTTAAACTCAACCCATCTCCCTTCCACTCTATCTCAAATTCATGAGCTCAAAAGTTTCTTCAACTTTTGCTATAAACAGTCCACTGACTCCATTACTCATAAGGATACTTCTTTAGGGCTGACCATCTGGGATTGGAGAACTGATCAGGGGGTTCATTTCTGGAGAAGACTTATTAGCCAGTAATTGCCCATAGCTCATCATCTAGCTATAGAGCCTTGTGGATTTTCTCCTATGTACTTTGGTGTATCAACTGGTATCCTTTGTATGTCTGTTTTAGATAAGTTTTCATAGGTTTTTCTTCCCTGACATATACAGAAGACAATATGGCACAGAAGACTGGTCTTTCAGTTCTTACAATTACTGTGATAGCTGTGGTGGCACTCACCTACAATCCAAATACAGAGGAAGCTGAGGCAAGAGGGTGGTACATCAAGGTCAGCCTATTTGCATAAAATAACATTCAATTCTGTTGCTTCCTAGAAAGAATATTGACAATCAACAGTTGTTGGGGAAAAGTGGTATTGTGTTTTGCCCATGCTACACACATCACAGATGAGCCATGCTTGCTTTTGTTTTGTGGGGGATATTCTTACTAATTTCCAACAAGTAGGCTAACATGAGTTCTTGTTTCTATGTCTTCAGATTTCTGGTTACAAATATACATTATCGTGATATGTCTGTGGGTTTTCTGTCAGGACAGAGGTAATTAAGGTCAGATTAGGGTCTCTGGGAAACCGAACAGTTGAATAACTGAAATTATCTCCCTATCCCTGATTTTAATCATTGTAAATCTGCTTTTGGGGCTTTGGAATGGTAAAGATAATGTGTTCATGTAAAAAAAAAAATATACATCTCAGTGCTAGGCACAGGTTACCTTCCAACCAATCAGTGGTCAGAGAGGTCTCAGAGGTGCTCTAAACAATACGAACTGTTGCCATTGCTTTTGGTTTCCCACCATAACTAGATGGCAATATCTTGCTACTGAAGGTGCATGAAATAGATGAATCAATATTAAGCAGACTGGGAAACTCCCTCCATTCTAAATAGATTTTGTAGTGCTAGAAGATAATATGCAGGCTACTTGGAAAGAATAGACCTGATTGATCTTATCCAGAATTATATACTGCATGCAAAATGTGTGAACTTATTCAGTGAAGACAAGACTGTTTATGAATCCAATTAAATACCTTGTGACTGGTTTAAGGGCTTTTCCACAGGAGAAAATTCATGCTGAGTATAGAAGTGTGGTGAAAACCTATGGTTACAAAAGTCATAAGCCCTAGGGGAAAAACTCATGATAGTTTTTCTAAGTATTTATATTGGCAAATTACCTTTTAAATATTGATTAATACTGTATCCCTAGATTTGGGCTACTCTCAACCCTGGTCATAGAAGATTTTTACTGTAATGGGCAGTAGTTTAACCAGACTCATGACTGTTCAAAGTGCTGAGGATAGGTCTCTGTGAGTGTTCAGTCAATGGCGGGGCATCTAGCATTATCACAGAATCTGAGGAAAGAACACAAGAGCAACATGGTAGTGACATACTGTACTCTGGATATGACATACATGGACTCACACATGAACTCACAGTATCCGTGCTAACCCATACAAGCCCCAAATGTGATCACGTTAGTTTAAAATTCCAGAACACAGAGGGGAGAGGCTTCCAAAGCCCCGTTCCTAACTGAGAAGCTATTAATAGTTGATGACTTCCAGGGAAAAAAGAAGGCTACCCCTGACTAATGACTGACCCTACACCCATGTATATATTAACATCACAAATAAGACAATGAAGGAATGAAATTTGGGGAAGAGATATGAGTATCTAGAAAGACATGGAGGAAAGCAGTTAGGAGTGGATATAAACAATATCAAGACACATGCATATATATTTTCAGAGTAACTCTTAAAGCAAACAATTTTTTTCATCTTATGTTTTTTATTTTATTATTTTTGTTATTTCACATATTTATACAATGTATCTTGATCAAATCTACCTGAATTCCACCAACATCACCCTAATTTTTCCAATTCTACCTGCCCAATCTCCTTTTTGTTATGCTTTTAATATATTATTATATTGTGTGGGTGGTTTGTATGCAGATAAGTGGAGATTAGAGGACAGCTATCAGGAGTCTATACTAACAATTTTTGAGATTTAGGGACTGAACCCAAGTGTGTTGGCCTATGTGTGAACTTCTGTACCTCCTAAGATGTTTTGTTAGCAGATTCTACTTTCATCATCATCATCATCATCATCATCATTATTATTGTTATTATTATTATTATTGTTAATTTAATAATCAACAGTCATATTAGTGCTTCTTACATAGGCATAGATACAGGAACATCCACTAAAGCATGGACAATGTACCAACAGTCTTACTCATGAAGAAAAATGTTTCCTCACACCTGAGAGCCATCGACTGCCAATCAAGCAAGCCCTGAGAAGCCTCTCCTCTCTCCACGTGGGAAAACTGGCTGGATTGATCTTGGTCACATCTTGTGTAGGTAACCACAACTTCTGTGAGGCAAAGGCTATGTCATGTCCAGCAGACTCATTCCACAGCACTCCTCCAACCCTCCTGATCTTATATTTACCCTCTCTTCCAAGATGTTCCCTGTACCTTTTGACAGATATAAGGCTCAGCAGTCACATGTTCTCAATACTTTCACCATATTAGAAGTTCTTAGTCAATGATAACCCATCACATGAACAATGTGTTAGGCAGTAGTTTAAAGTAACGCTTTTAGTTATAATTAGATACTTTGTTCTTAGTATACCTGCATTGGTCATATTAAAAGGTATTTGTCCCTTTTGTTTCTTCTGTCTGACCATATCTATCTACCAAACAATCCCTCCTTTCACTGCTCTCATTGATATACACTAAGATTGTCCCAATTTGGCTGATAAAGAAAGAAGCTGAATTTTTGCCAGAAACCATACCTGGACTACGTTGACAGCAGACTCTTGGACAGTTCACTCACGGAGACAAGATTCTTTATTTTATCTTAATCACTTCAAAAGAGTCCTGCTGGCTATCTAGCCCTCCCTCTTGTTGCTGGTGTGTAATTACATACCAAATATCCAAAAATCTGTAATATAGCATTGCAAGAACAATACTAAAATAAATTAGGTAATTTCAGAGTAATTTCTTTGCATATAAGGTGAAGGGAAGAATCATAATAAGATCTTAATGAAGATGTTTTTGCATCTAAAGTAGATTTTGCTTGTGGCATCTCATTTACAATTCTGCTCTTACCTAGATCTCTGTGCTCTGTCAATGGAATGGCTGATTGTGGGCACAGAGCCTAGATTGCAGGATAAAGAGTAGAATTGCTAATTATAACCAGAACATTAACCAGATTTCTAAACTTCTTGTGAATGCAATTCACATAATTTATTGTAAAGACTGTTAAGTATTTGTGTGCGTGTATGTGTGTGTGTGTGTGTGTGTGTGTGTCTGTGTGTGTGTGTGTCTGTGTGTGTCTGTGTGTGTGTGTGTGTGTGTGTGTCTGTGTGTGTGTGTGTGTGTGTGTGTGTGTGTGTTATGTTAGAGGTCTCTAGGCTCATGCTTAAGCAAGAGAATGGTAATATCTCCTTTGTGATCCTGTCTCTACTCTGTACCATGACCCTGACCCACAGGCCGCCTATGCTGTGTGCAGCTGTGAATGAAATGTTCACTGCTCTGCATGGAATGAGTGAGGCTCTGTAGTGCTCTCAGAATTTGCCACTAAGAGCTTATTGTATTGTTCCAGTCTTGGGCTTTTAAAATTATTTAATATCCTGTGATTTTGAGAAATCCAAGACAGATTTCCTACTTCACATGTACTTTTTCAGTAAGTTAGAAGTGAGTCTTGAGTTTTAGTATGGTTGACTGTAGTTTTGTTACACTCCACAAAATTGACACCTAAGCCCATGAGGTGGTCTTAATGACATTCTCACATCATTTAGCTTGGAGCCAAATATTCACGGATATCTGTAACAGAAAAAAATATTCAAACTCATAGTTTTAAGACTTATCACTTCAGTATATATGTGATTTAACCCAGTACCTAGCTGTTCATTTTTATTTTTCAATTTTTATAAAATATATTTTGATCATGTTATTTCCACTATTTCCACTCCTCTGGCCCCTCCCAGATCCCCCATCTACTTACTCCACTAGAAGATTCACCTCTCTTGCATTCATAGTGTGGAGAGGTATTTATACATGCTATCAGAGGAGAAGCTCATTTATCTATTTCACCCAGCTACAAGCCCTGGAAGCTATAATAATGATCTGCCATCAAATTATACCCATTGGTGCAGAAGTAGCACAAAGATTATGGATGTAACCAACCACTTTCTTGATTTTAATTAAGGCTCCCTCCATAGCTTAGAACCCATACTGTTAATAAGACCAAGAGCCTAAAACTAGATAGGTCAAGGGTCCTTGGGGTGAGGGGGAACCTACTACTATCATTCTGCAGCATGAATGTAGCAATAAAATGATTCATTAAAATTTTTTCTGTACCCACAGGTCAGCGCATTGCTTAATCCCCCACCCATCAGAGATGGTTTTTTTTTTTTTTTTTTTTTTTTTTTGGTTTTTTGCAATAGATTGAATTTAACACAGGGATTCACAACTGTACAGTATACAGAGGCAGAGACTTTTGAACACACAGCCGTAAATGGGATGTCTTCATCACACCCCTCCACTCAAGGATCAGAGATGCACGTAGAAAAGATTGACAGGTGTAAGAACCAAAGGTGGTGAATGCATCCACAGAAAAAGCATTTTTCAGACATAAAAGGGCTGCTGTATGTATGAACTTACTGAAACAGCACCTAACTTTTCAAATACTAACCAATTCTGGAAGCATTGAGCAGTCAGTCAGTTAGAATATTCTGAAGTCTGGTCCACTTTATAAGTGCCGTTTTAATTTCACAGTTCACAAAGAATAAAAGCCCTTTCTGATCTTTGACTCTTAGATCAACACTTTAGGAAAATTGAGTATGAACTTGCCATAATTTCCAGGATTTAGTTCTCAGTGGCTAATAGAAGAATGTGGGGCAATATAAAATATGACACAGTATCAAAATATATTGAGCTTGCTATCAATAAAGAAAATTGTTTTACTTTTTTAATTTTAAGCTTCTAAGAAGATTACAGTCTAGATTTGAAAATAATCTCGACATTTAACAAACCATGGTTCAGAAAGTTAACTGATTAAAGACCATACTTATAAGCAATAGAACAGAATGTAAAATTCTAGTTTGTCATATTTAAAGGATAAATATCTACATTTTTATGGAGTTAAATTTGTTAATTTATTAATAAATATAAAATTATATCTGAATGTTAGATAGGAGCAAAATGCCCTAGGAAGATCATAAGCAAATAGCCTTCTCACTTAGTTCCTATGTTTTATTAAATAAAATATTTCACTGAGTGACCCAAAAAGCATGAGTTTTTCAGGCTTTCTCATCACAGAAGTTATATCCTGACATTGGTTCCTTTGGTTGAATAAGTGTTTTACTTGTGCAGAATCAGTAAAACATGAACAGGGACCCTCATGGAGGATGGGGGCAGAGAATTCCAGGATTAAGGAATAGATTTGTTTGAGAAATTTAGGGTTTTCTTCGGTGTCTGTAGTTTTTTTTTTAAAGCATTGGCAGCAAAAGCTTCAAAAAGAATATAACTGAAGCAGAATGAAGTTTTGTTTGAGAATATCTTTGCATAGGAAATGGCACATCATTATGAAGAGAAGCTCAAACTTCGAAGTAGGGAAACTATGAATTAAAAGAACTGATAATTTTCTGCAAACTGCCACCAATATTTTAATAATTTCCAAATCATTAGAGAGACTCTTTTGAACTTCCCCTGTCTGGCTGAAAAAACGTTATAAGATCCCAGCTGTTATAAATTCTACTAACTAGGAAATACTAACTCTCAGGAAAAAAAAAAAAAAAAACAACAAATGTCAAAAACATCCTGACAAGTTGATACTTTGTCTATTTTTGTGCAGACTGTCATGTAGGTTTCCTACAAGTAAGGATATTAGTGTTCCTTCATAAAAGTGATAAATTAGATTTCTATTTAAGCTGCAAATTATTTCACTATTAATCATCATTATCATGTAATGAATAACAATCTTACAGATGCCAATTACAGAATGTCCTGCATAATGGCAGATCAGACAGTGATGGACCACATATGCAAAGGTAGTTCCACAAGAGTATTCCAGAGCAGAAATATCTCTACCAATTATTGATGTTGTATCTGTCAAAACCATTGCTCAGATCCATTATTCATGTCAATGAAAAATAACAACTTTGTGTTAAAAGATACAAGAAGACAGTTTATTCTGGCCCAGTATGCATATTCAAGGCCATGGAACATGGATTCAAGTTTTCCCACATACCATTTTTCACCCACCACAGGGGCATGTGTAAATTTTAAAACTCACAGGACAAAATTAAATTATAAAGCAGTATATTTACCAAATACATCAGTAGGTATATGAAGCAAGCAAACTTCAGTAAGTCAGACATGTTTTCTGTGGTCCTTGGAGCCTATCTTTTTAACATTCCTTGCTTTTAGGATTGGTGGAAGTTAGAAGTCTGCCAAGTTCAGCAAAACATTCTAAGAAGTTGTTATAGCAGTCATGACCAAAGAGTAGAGGTAATGTCTTCAAAAGTTTATAAGATAGCCCAGAGTAATTTGGGTTCTTGATTCACAACAGTCCTTATTTCAGCGATGATGGTATTCTAGTCAGTTGAAGTCAAGTAGTCTTAGACAATCAACAAGAATATGCAGCTACCTCGGAAATTTCAGTTCATTATCAAGTATCTGTGATTAGACTTGTGTCATTTCTCCATCTGCCATCATGTAAGAGTATAGCAATATGATAGTTCCAATATGACTTTTTCATCATTATCTGCTTACAGAGAAAGTTTACTGTAAAACAGTATGCCAAACAATGTAGCAGCAACATCTACCATTGTGTGCTTAGCATACAATCTTCAAGTGATTGACACATAACCTCTAGGCATGTGTGTACACACTCACTTCCTAAGGTTCCCACAACAAGGATATCACATATCAGCTTATTTTAAAGGAGGAAGTCTGTCAGTAAGTAACAATGACTGCATTTATTATGTTTTCTTCAATAAGAATAAATGATAAAATGTGAAGAAGTAGAGAAATGTGGCATCTCTATGACATTTGAATAGAAATAAAATCGACAATTTCACAAAAGTACTTTGTACTGTCACAATAGTTTTATCTTTCCACAAGAAAAAAAGACATTATAATACTTTACAGAACCATTGTGAATGTAACCAGTATTCACAGAATAGCTGTACATTTGTAATTGGGCTTTCTGTATTCTATATACACAAGTCACTGAAAAGAAGGTTTCTAATAACAAAGAAACGATCACAATTCTGTTTTCAAGAAGCTCTTGGTGTGGGTCAATCCTGTTGCACTTAGGCTGGCTGTGTTTCCATCTTAGCAACTACCTCTGGTAGAGTTAAAACACTAAAAGAATTCATAGTGTTTGAGACCTTGAGAGTTGGTTTTTTTGTTTGTTTTGTTTTGTTTTGTTTTGTTTTGTTTTGTTTTGATTTACAAAGTCCATTATATTTCAGAAATATTTCTGTTTCTCTGAAAAACTATTTATTGCAACTGTCCATGGATAATGCATTCATATACTCACATGGAATCATTACATAAAGAAAAAAAAAACAGGTCATGAAAGAGTAAATGAAATGGGCTGAAAATACTTTGCATAGAATGTCCCAAACAGCTGAAAGAATTTTGCATGAAATTAAAAATTACAATTTTCACTAGGCTTGTATTAGCTGTATAAAACTTAAATGAATATGAGCACAGGGAGAGGGCTTAGAGGAAAGTTTTGTGACATAATCATGAGGACCAGAGTTTGGCTTCTCAGCATCATATAAGAGACAGACAGGAATGGTGATGTTTAGTCAAACACATGGGAGGTAGAGGCAGAGATCCCTGGGTTAATGGTTGGCAGTAAGCTCTGGCTTCTGTGAGAGATCCTGCCTCAGTACATTAAGTAGAGAGAGATGTAGGACGTAAACCAATGCCAACCCCAGCATCTCACACACACACACACACACACACACACACACACACACGACATAAACTGTAAATGTGATTTGATTTTCAGCTGGGCGTGGTGGCACATGCCTTTAATCCCAGCTCTCAGGAGCAGAGGCAGACAGATTTCTGAGTTCGAGGCCAGCCTGGTCTACAAAGAGAGCTCCAGGACAGCCAGGGCTATACAGAGAAACCCTGAATTTTCATTTCTGGGTGGCTGAAGGTTTGCATGCTGCCATAGAATATTACACCCTAAAGAAATTTGTTCTTCTGGAAATAGAGCCACTTAAGATTGCTGGACTCAGTCATCTCTAACAATTACCCACAAACTACCAGACATATTACCCCACATTCTTTTCCTAATTGACCGAAGTGAGAAAGTGAATGGGAAGCTGAATATTTGAAGGCTTGTGTTAAAGCTTTATTTCAGATTGACAGATGGTGTTTAATTTATCTTTTGAGCATCTGTGCCTGTCTGTCTTTTCTTAGACAACATAATGGAGTTCTTTAAATTCTCAGCATGAATGGATCTTTATATTCTCTACAATATAGACATGTTCAAGAGACTGAGGATCTGTATCTTCTAGAACTTTCTATCATTTCCCAGCATAAGACATTTCTACAACCACTTAGCAGCTTGCTAGATCATTTTCAATTCATCCTGATGATGAGCAGAGTTTAAAATGTATCTTATCAAGTATGATCAGCTTAATTTAACTCCATTTAGTAAGTAGAGAATAACTGAATAATAATTTGTGGGTTTTCATTTTGTTGCTGATTTTATATTATTTTCCCTTCAAAGCACTTTTTAAACTTTTATCATTGGCAATCAAGTTGCTAAAACTCAAGAATGAGAGCGCAGATTTTGAATGCAGTCAAAATAGAAAAAGAAAAATGATGTTAATGAGTGGAGGATTAGCAGATCCAACTATATAATTTTTCAGATTAGTAAAAAATAAAAACATAGTGTTCTTTATTTAACTAGGAGTTTTTTTAAAGGTGCACTTAAAATACTTTAAATAAAAATATAAACCTTTTTTTCTTTTTTTGAGATCCCCCTTTATCAGTCACAACATATTAAAATTCC